>NC_091458.1:17684936-17827436 GCF_027789765.1 Dendropsophus ebraccatus
GGTAAGGAGAGCCGAGTCCAGCACTCTGTCAGTTTACTCTGCTTTTTCTGGCACCCATATAGGAATGAATAGAGCCGCCAGAAAGAGCAGAGCAAGTACTTTCTGGCTTACCCTGCACTTTCCGGTGGCTCCATAGGAATGAATAGAGCCGTGGGTCATGACAAAGAAGTCAGGGCGGGAGGCACAGAGGGGTATGAAGGTAGAAGGTAGGATCCTGTGTATAGGGGAAAAGTTAATTTACCCCTATAATGCTCCCCCTTTAATACACCCACTGATATCACGTCAAGGCGCGTGAATGTGAGAATTTCTGCATGTGGCGGTCATACTCCATACGGAAAAAATCAAGATAATTAGAATATTTTGTTTCCATTGTATTATCATTTGCATCTCATTATCATGACACCAATTCTGTGATTTCCATAACTTTACGACTGTTTAATGGTTGAGGTGTATATATAGTAATGAGTCAGTTATGGACATCTTCAAGCGTCTTATCAAGTCTGTAGACCCTATCTTCTGGAAATTTTTTATAAAATATATATATATATATATATATATATATATATATATATATATATATATATATATATATATATTAAACAACCATTATGACTTACATTCCTGATTGCTAGAAGGAGCTGCAATCAGATCCTGATCAACTTCAAGGGGAAATCAGTAAAAAAAAAAAAAAAAGTCTCCTTGCTTTTACTCATAGATGTGCTTGTACAGTAGCTAAATCATCTCAGAAGCAAAGCTTCCTGGGAAGAAATCATGCAAAATATATCTACTCCAGAAGGAAGAAAATTGTGACTTTGGTGCCACCTATAGGTAGCTGCCGTGCAAGAGAATGACCCTTAAAGGGATTATCTAGGATTCCAAAAAAATATGTCTGCTTTCTTCCAAAAACAGCGCAGCACCTGTCCTCAGGTTGTGTGTGGTATTACAACTACATTCCATATATACTGAGTGGCAACACCACGCACAAACTGAGGGCAAGAGTAACGCTGATTTTGAAAGACAGCAGCTATGTTAGTTGAATCATGGATAACGCTGTGGGTTTTTCCAATGATGTGACTGAGAAGAACATGGGTACTGCGTTCTCCTTTTGGAGTAATTGTCGATAGTGTTAAGCGAGTAGGAAGTTGCTCAACTGCTCCTTACTTAAGTCAAGCATTTTGCAATGCCCGAGTGCTCGACTCAAGTCACAAACCCCATTGAAATCAATGGGAGACTCAAGCATTTAACCATGTGCCCCCTGCTCGACAGAGCGGAGGGTGCCTAGCTCACCTATTGCATTTTTCATTCTAATTTTTATATATTTTGGAATGTGTAAACAAAATATACAAACATTTTAACAAAAAAATACAGTAGGTTTTTGCAAGGTACATTAGAACTCTGGTGGTATGCCGTCAATTGCTGACATACTGCTGGAGTTCTAATGTGTCTTGCGGAAACATCTTGTAAAACCTAAGCTGCTGTGTAGCTGCTATAGAAAAAAAAACAATAAAGCAGCCATACTTGCCTGTCCGTGCTCCTCCCAATGCCCTCCAGCACCAAGTCTGGTCCCACACTCAGTGACAGCCTGCTCAGCCAATCAATGCAATGTCCCACCACAGACAGGGATTGGCTGAGTGGTCTGCCACTGACCAGGGGATCAGAGCCAGCGCTGGAGGGCATTGGGAGAAACGTGCACAGGTAAGTACGGCTGCTTTATTGTTTTCTAATGTATTATATCCGGAAGCAATCATTCTGAATGATGATGCCAGGAGCTCCAAAACTGTTCAAACATTTGACATGCTGTGTCAGTACAGTAACATGAATATTTTAAAAGCCCCTCGAGCACCCCAATTCTCGATCAAGCACTATGCCAGATTGAGCATGCTAGTTGTCGAGCATGTGTGGTGGCACTTTATGACACACTGCTCAATTATAGTAGATGTGTCAGTGTACTGTCCTATGAATGGTATGCACTATACATACTTATAATTTCTCCTCCCATGCCCCATAGTGCTGCGATGAGAATACACCCAGCCATGCTGAACGGCGGTCTTGTGGGCAGCTTTCACCAGTTTCTTTGATACATCTGGGCCATACTTTTTGTACTAATCGTACAGCACAAACCTAAGTCTATGGAACATGGACAGACAACGCTAGGGGCTAGTCTGCTCCAGATGCCTCCTTACACTTTGCTCCTCTCCGGATTTCTTCCCCCAGGTCTGAGGAAGGTTGGGTTAAGCATAAGTCTCCTGCTTTCTAGTATATGCCTATATACTAGTGTAAGTGCGACCATTAGGTAACAGCAATACTTGAGCGATACTCACACATCAATGGTGCAGACATAGTAAGTGCCAAATATAGTGGTGCCACATCCGACAACCATTGGAAAATCAAATACGCAGTGGGACACCCTACTAAAAAAAATCTAGAGCAGGAATAATGGAATGGAAACACTGACCATTAACCCCACCAAATCCCAGTAGGGCTAGTCCTCACGGATCTGTTGTACATTTTTTAGTATTTTTTTTTCATTCCACCTATAGAAATGTAATTCTCTGGACAGCCCCTTTAAATAATAAAATCTACACCCATATTTTGCTACCTGCTGATTACAAAAACCATTTCACGGGAAAGTCTAAGAATTTCATCTCTCACTTAACCTTTTTGTCCTGTGATTGAATTGCCTCGACTCCACAATCCAAAGAATTTACTAAATAATTCCCTCTCCTACGAAAAAGGGCAAAAACATAAAAATATAAATTGACATTCTCGTGTTGCCAAACGTATAATTACCCGACTCTCCTATCATTTGGCCTAGGCCGGCCCCAAATAAAAAATTTACATCCTGCAATACCTGATTTTCTCCCACACGCCGAATTACGCATTAAACGCATTGATTGCGCTAGTTAAACGAGCAATTTGCACAATCACGCCCTGATTAAAGCGGTAATGAGGCGCTCGCCACACACCGCCAGCTCACCGGTTCCTTATTCACCTTCGGCTGTCAATTACAGAGGGTCCAAAGTGAGTCAATTGGGGCCCTTGGTCTCCTGAACTTGGTTATTGATTCAGATCTTGTGCGTATTCCGCTGTTGTTCTACAAAGAAGCCATTCATCATCTTCGCAGAGAGGCCTTGTGTGTCTTGTTTCCTACCACCTGCCCCATTATTTCTTTTTACTGACCAAATTCTCCTCCAGGGGGCGACGAGAAAATCTTTTAAATCAATTGTCCCAGGTTCTCCCAGATGGAGAATAATGGTGAATCCAAAACTTTTCTCCAACGGGAAAGTGGAGGCAGATGGCACACAGTACACATACCAAGAGAAATCCTGGCTGTCCGGCCTCTAACTAAAAGTGGCCATACACATTCAATAAGGCTGGGTTCACACTACGTTTTTTCATCTGTTTTTGCCTTTGTGTGCATCTGTTTTTTTATCCTTTTTTGTAATAACGCTTGTTGTCTATTACAGTCTGTGTGGGTGCAGCCAGGCCGACCTGAGAGAGCAGGATCAGAGCAGTGACAGCTCCACAGTCCTGTGCCCAGGGACCCCCAGCCCCCCACTGCTCTCCAGAGACCCCCCAGCCCCCCACTGCTCTCCAGAGCCCCCCCAGCCCCTCACTGCTCTCCAGAGACCCCCAGCCCCCCACTGCTCTCCAGAGACCCCCAGCCCCCTCACTGCTCTCCAGAGACCCCCAGCCCCCTCACTGCTCTCCAGAGACCCCCAGCCCCCTCACTGCTCTCCAGAGACCCCCAGCCCCCTCACTGCTCTCCAGAGACCCCCAGCCCCCTCACTGCTCTCCAGAGACCCCCAGCCCCCTCACTGCTCTCCAGAGACCCCCAGCCCCCTCACTGCTCTCCAGAGACCCCCAGCCCCCTCACTGCTCTCCAGAGACCCCCAGCCCCCTCACTGCTCTCCAGAGACCCCCAGCCCCCACTGCTCTCCAGAGACCCCCAGCCCCCCACTGCTCTCCAGAGACCCCCAGCCCCCTCACTGCTCCCATAATATGTTGGACAAACCCTGATCCCAGAGCCCCTCAGGATGGTGAGTGTGCATATGTGCTGTGTCTAGTCTACATGTGTAACTATATGTCATGTAGGTGTAACAGGTGTGCATGCATACTGTATACGTGGGAGATATATACCTCTTAACAACTATTGATGCTTGTTTCCTCGTTGTGTTGAATATCTGTCATGATCTCACTAGTATTGCTTAGTGTAATGCTGCGTTTACACGGAACGATTATCGTGCGAATTAGCACAACGACGATCGAATTCGAACGATAATCGTTCTGTGTAAACGCAGCGAACGATCAAACGACAAATGAGAAATTGTTTATTTTGATCTTACAACATGTTCTAAAATCGTCATTCGCAAAAAATTCGCTGATCGTTCCGTGTAAACAGTCGTTGGGAAAGTCCGGCCACACGCAGCCCCCTGCGCCAGCTCGATCGCCACCCCCGCCGCCCCGATCGCCCCCTTGCCGCCGCCGCTCCGATCACCCCCGCTGCGAGCATACCTTACCTGCTCGGCGTAGCGGGTGTTTGAAATTCCCGGCTCCCCTCATGAGTGCATTGATTGGCTGAAGAGGGGAGCGGGGTATTTCAAACAGCACCTCTTCAGCCAATCAGTGCTCCTCTTCAGCACTGATTTTCTGAACAGGATCCGTTTGAAATTCCCGGCTCCCCTCTTCAGCCAATCAATGCACGGCAGCACTGATTGGCTGAAGAGGAGCTGTTTGAAATTCCCGGCTCCCCTCTTCAGCCAATCAGTGCTGCCGTGCATTGATTGGCTGAAGAGGGGAGCCGGGAATTTCGAACAGCCGCTATGCCGAGCAGGTAAAGTATCGCAAAACGATTTTTCCGTACAATATATCGTACCGTCTAAACGCTGATCGTTATGAAATAAACTCCGACATCGTTAATCGTACGATCGGGCGAATTGTCTTTCCGTGTAAACGCAGCATTAGGCTGTGTGATGTTTTTGGCGTTAGGGCCAATTCACACCAAATAAAAACGGCGGAATCCCTGCTCTGCTTCCGTGGCTCTCCGCTCCAAGAATTGACATGACAATTCTTTGAGCGGAGAGTGGCAAAAGTGGAGGAGCGTCAGCCGTCCCACTGAAACATACGGCAGGAGGGATTCCGACGCAGAGAGCTCCGCCATACCCTTAGGCAGCAGAAAGGATAGATACCCCCTAGTATGATGGTATATGAACAGTGAGAATATTTCCCTCTCGCCCTATGACGGCACCCATGGAGAGGTCCACCTCCCGCTCCTCTGGACAGGAAACAGTTCACTGGATCCATAAAAGAAGAGACCGCCCCTTCATCGCCAGTTCTGTTTCCTGTCCTTTGGAGCAGGAGGCAGGAGGTGGTTCTCCCACCTCTCCAAAGGATCCATCATAGGAAGAGGGGAATGGGGCAACCGGCTTACCTACCTTACTGCCGACATCCCCGGCGGCGTAAGTCTTCTAACGAAGCAGCTGCCAAGACTGGCTCTCTCCCCAGCACCTGTCAGATGGACGACCTCCGGATCCTCCCTGGCTCTCCGGTCAGCGGCCACGCGTCCTCCGGTAAACAGGCGGTCCTAGCACTTCCGGGTTGCGGGACGCGCGCGTCGACGTGGTGACGTCACGTGCGTCTGACGTCCGGGGACGCTCTGACTGCTTCCGGGGAGGGGTTCCGGCGGGGCCGTGCTCTTCCGGGCCACAGGCTTGGGGCCTGTCAGGTGAGCCTATCCTGGCACGATCCGGAGAGGGTGTGCTGGCGCACGGCGGAGGGGAGGAGCCAGCCATTCCTTGGCGCCGGATTTAAAAAGGGGAGCCCAGCAGTCATCGAGGTGGCGTCCACGCTGAGCAGGTATTTCAGCAGGCTTCTGGCTGTGCACTCTGCATTTTCAGCACGTTCCCGGCTGCCAATCTCTGCATTCAGCACGCTCCGTGCAAACTCTGCAGACACATCTACTTCCAATGGAAGAGCGCGCAGATAATCCTGAGACCCCTTCTGAGACTCAACCGGTATGACAGGGGCTAACTTGGTACCCTCACAATATTTATGATGCTTTGAGATATTTACACATAGTATGTATATTTTTTCTTATAGATGAAAACATCCCGTACTAAGTCCAGGGAATGTCCTGTGTGTGACAGGAAGCTGAGTAGTCACAATAAGACATTATGCAGCTCCTGTCGTAATAGGTTCCTGGAGGAAGAAACACCATCCTTCATGAGGGACATTAAGGAGCTTATTAAAGGGGAAATTAAATCATCCCTTCCCTCACAGACCCTAGTCCCCGTGGAGACTGGAGAATCCTCCAGGTCTGAACCTAGGCCTGGTCCCAGCACGGTGGCAGATGAGGAGGATCCTATGTCCGAGACAGAGGATTTTGGTGAGGAGATTGGTACCGAGTCTCACCAGTCGGAACCTTTAGAGTCCAACATAGAAGAGGTTGATCCGTTAGTCAGTGCAGTAAGACGCACTATGGAACTAGAGGACAGTCCTGTGTCCAAGACTGTACAGGACAGAATGTTTCAGGGCCTTACCCCAAAGAAGAGAAAGGTATTCCCTATCCACCATACTATTAAAGACCTGATTAAAAGAGAGTGGAACAACCCAGACAGAAAGTTCTTCGTGCCCAGGGCAATGAAGCGCAGGTATCCCTTTAATGAAGAGGAGACAGCTGTTTGGGATAGAGCCCCTAAAGTGGATGCACCTTTAGCGAAGATAGCTAAGAAAGGGGTCCTGCCTTTTGATGACTCTGCTACCCTAAAGGACCCTATGGACAAAAGAGCAGAGGTCTACCTTAAAAAAGGTTGGGAGGCAGCTGCTGCTTCTTTTAAACCTCTTGTTGCGGCCACATCTGTAGCCAGATCTATGGACATTTGGATTGAGGAACTAACCGCAAAGATTAGGGACGATGCCCCTAAGGAAGAATTATTGGCTGCCCTCCCCAATATTAGCCAGGGAGCCAAGTTTCTATCGGAAGCCTCAGCAGATACCTTAAAACTAAATGCCAAATTTGCTGCCTTATCCAACTCTGCAAGGCGTACAGTTTGGCTAAGGGACTGGAAAGGGGACATTACTTCAAAGGCAAAACTATGTGCCGTACCCTGTGAGGGGGAATTTCTCTTTGGTTCCACCCTTGATGCAGTCCTTGAGAAAGCTTCAGATAGAAAGAAGGGCTTTCCAGTGGTACCCCAGCCTCCCAAAAGTAATTATAGGGGCAGAGGTAGGGGTGGTCAGCGGGGAGGCCCTTCAGGTAGAAGGGAATGGAGGACCTCTAGAAGGGGTAGAGGGCTGTTGTTCAATGCTGCTGATTCTGCCAAAAAAACCAATCCCCAATGACGCCAGGCCCCGGTGGGTGGTCGCCTTTCGCTATATAGCCAGGAGTGGGATAAAATATCATCCAGTAAGAATATTTTGAACACAATAAAGGATGGTTTAAAAATTTCGTTTGTGTCCCCTCCAGGCAGTAGATTTGTCACCACTCAATTCCGGGATCCAGAGCGTCAACAGGCCATGGAACTTGAGGTGCAGTCTCTCCTGGATAAACAGGTATTGGTCGCTGTACCAGCGGAAGAGAGGGGAGCAGGCTTCTACTCCACTCTCTTCCTGGTCAGGAAGCCAAATGGTACCTTTCGTACCATAATTAATTTAAAGCCCCTTAACAAGTTCCTTACCTATGAAAAATTCAGAATGGAAACTATATCTTCAGCCATTCTGAATCTTTCTAGAGATTGCTCCATGGCGACCCTTGACCTCAGGGATGCGTACTATCACATTCCAGTTCACCCAGAACACCAGAGATTCCTCAGGGTTGCGGTGTGGTTCAAGGGCTCCTTCCTCCACTTACAATACAGGGCCATGCCTTTCGGTATTTCACAGGCCCCCAGAATATTCACAAAAGTTATGGCAGAGGTGATGGCACATGTAAGGGAACAAGATATCATCATTGTTCCATACTTAGATGATTTTCTCCTGGTGGCTGATTCTCCGGAGATCTTACAATCCCAGATCACACAGGCGGAAGTCATTTTTAAGAAATTAGGATGGGAAATAAATGAGGAGAAATCAGTCAAGACCCCTTCTCACACCTGCCAATTCTTAGGAATTCTCCTAGATTCCTGTGTTCAGAAATGTTTCCTACCTGCTAGTAAAGTGACCCAGTTACTGACTAAAATAGAACACCTCATGTACAGTCAGAGCACTACAGTCAGAGAGGCCATGTCAGTTCTAGGTCTAATGACCTCTTGCATTCCCGCAGTCCCCTGGGCCCAGTATCATTCCAGAACACTGCAGACACAGATCCTCTCTCAATGGGATAGATCTACAGACTCCTTAGACTCTCTATGTGTTCTCTCTCCACAGACAGTACGTTCCCTAAGTTGGTGGACCCAGAGAAAAAATCTGGAAAAGGGGGTTCCCTGGGTACGCTCAGACGAAGTCATCCTAACTACCGATGCCAGCCCTCGGGGCTGGGGAGCCTACACAACAGACATCATGCTCCAGGGGTTATGGAAGCCAGAGGAAGCTGCCTTGTCTCAGAACGTCAGAGAGCTGAGGGCAGTCTTCATGTCCCTATCCCAGGCCCTACCCCTTCTAAGAGACAGACATGTAAAGGTCCAGTCAGACAACTCATCGGTAGTAGCGTACATAAATCACCAGGGGGGCACAAGATCCAGAGAGCTAATGAGAGTCGCACACTTCATCTTCAGACTGGTAGAACCTCATCTCTCCTCCCTCACAGCACTACATCTAAAGGGGTCAGAGAATGTAAAAGCAGACTACCTGAGCAGACACCAGTTAAACCAGGGGGAGTGGAGCTTGTCAGTAGAAGTGTTTCAGCAGATCTGTGCCAAATGGGGTCTTCCAGTAATAGATCTCTTCGCCTCCAAAGCGAACAAAAAGGTAGAGAGGTTCTTCTCCCTGAGCCCATCAGACAACCCGATAGGGATAGATGCGCTAGCCCATCCTTGGAATCAGGGACTCCTGTATGCCTTCCCCCCGTTCAGGATGATCCCCAGAGTTCTCAGGAAGGTCAGGCAGGACAAAGCTCTGGTCATCATGATAGCGCCATTCTGGCCCAGGAGGGTGTGGTTCTCTTGGTTGAGGGTCATGTCAGTTACAGATCCCTGGGTTCTACCAGAGACTCCGGATCTTCTCAGTCAGGGTCCAATTTACCATCCGGAAGTCAAGAATCTCCACCTGACAGCATGGCTATTGAGAGGCAGATCCTCATAGACAGGGGGCTTTCAGAGCAGGTCATCACCACCCTCCTGGCCAGTAAAAAGAGAGTCACATCAGAGATATATCTTAGAACTTGGAGAGCATTTTGTAGGTTTGTAAACAAACCCATTAATGTATTAGTTCCACCAGATATCCCAGTAGTACTAGATTTCCTACAGGAAGGTCTAAATAAGAGATTAAGGCCTAGTACTATTAGGGTCCAGATTTCAGCTCTTAGTTCCCTCTTTGACTTTAAACTGGCGGAACATCCCTGGGTTAGGAGGTTCATGAGGGCAACAGATAGAATCTTCCCTTCCATCAAGCCCAAGCTCCCACCGTGGGATTTGAATCTAGTTCTCTCCCAGCTAACAGAACCTCCGTTTGAACCCTTAGCAGATCTCTCCATCAAGATTCTCTCTCAGAAGTTAGCCTTCCTTCTAGCTATTACCTCGGCCAGGAGAGTAGGAGAAATATCAGCTTTCTCCATTCAGCAACCCTATATGTCTATTAGAGAGGATAGGGTGATACTATCTCCAGACCCAGCCTTCCTTCCCAAAGTAGTTTCTGATTTCCACAGATCCCAAGAAGTGGTACTCCCCTCATTCTGCCCCAACCCCTCTAATGAGGGGGAGTCTCGTTTTCACTGTCTAGATGTCAGGAGATGTCTTATTCATTATCTACAGAATACAGAACAGTGGAGGCTTTCCAATAATATTTTAATACTCTTTCAGGGAAAGAATAGAGGGAAGGCTGCATCTGCCCAGGTGATAGCTAAGTGGATTAAGAACACCATTTCCTCTGCCTATATAACCGCAGGTATCGAAGTACCATCAGGGTTCGGAGCTCACTCTACCCGGTCAGTAGCCACATCCTGGGCGGAGAGACCCTCAGTGTCTATTGAGCAAATATGCAGGGCTGCTACGTGGAGCTCCCCCCATACCTTTTTTAAGCATTATAGGCTCCAGTTATCCTCTCAAGAAGACTTAATCTTTGGGAGAAGGGTATTGCAGGCAGTGGTCCCACCCTAGGCGTAATTCCTATTCTAGTCTCCATGGGTGCTGTCATAGGGCGAGAGGGAAAACATGAATTACTAACCGGTAATTGCTTTTCCTCGAAGCCCATGACGGCACCCGCCTAATACCCTCCCTAATATTGTATATATTGACCTTACACTAGTAGTAAGACTTTGTATTGACATAGTCATATAAGAAGTATTATATGATATTAAACTAGTAGAAGTTTAAAAAAAAAAAAAAAAAAAAAAAAGAAATGAAAATATATTGATTTTCCAAAGAAGATTTAGATATGCTCCTGAGTTTCCTTGGTAACGAACTGGCGATGAAGGGGCGGTCTCTTCTTTTATGGATCCAGTGAACTGTTTCCTGTCCAGAGGAGCGGGAGGTGGACCTCTCCATGGGTGCCGTCATGGGCTTCGAGGAAAAGCAATTACCGGTTAGTAATTCATGTTTTTTTCCCCGTATAGTTTGCCGGCATCACTACACCTATGTCTGCTGGGGGTGCAGACTGCAGTGTCAGGTCTCAGGACAGAGAAGAAGCTGCACTGGAAGTAGAGCTGCATGCAGCATCTTAAAGGAGACATAATATTCCATCATTACCTTGCCTCTCCAGCACTATATTGCTGCTTTGCGACCCCCACAGGCCCTGGGAATAACTTCTCAGCCAGGTTGGCATTTTCCCCCGTGCTGTGACTTGAACAGATCTCAGGGGCGGTAAAATGCCTTCCAGCAGGGTTACTGAAGCCTGTGACGCAGCACATGGGGAGAGGGGAGTCATGATTGTTTAGTATGTTCCCCCTACGCGCTGCCAATTATTTAAAATCGCTGGACTTCTCCTTCAGAGAGTAAAACAGTTGGAAATTCCGAGTGGAATCCCCACTGCGGAGTACCGTCTATCTGTCTCAATGTGATCTCACACGGCTCTCTATGCAAAGAATTGACTTGTGAGATCACATTGGGAAAGATAGACAGACAGAACTCCGAGTGGAGTCCGTAGTGGGGATTCCGCTCAGAATTTCCGCCTGTTTAACTAAGTGTGAACAGTCCCTTAAACCTGCAGCTTACCAGAGAGGAATAGCGGCAGACTAAGGCTGGAAGCCAGAAGCCAGCCCAGCAGGGAGCAGACAGAAGGCAGGTAGCCATTTCAACCAGCTAGTGTATTTGGAACAGTCAGGCCAGGCCAGTAAGGGTAATAAGTAAAAATTTTTATATATCCATAAATACACTTATCTAAATGTCCCTATTACCCACCTATAGTGGTTCCAATTCCACATATTGATGGCCGATCCTCAGGATAGGATATCAATATGGGATCAGGGTGCCAAAAACCCACTGGTTAGCCATTCTGCAGGGCTGCCACAGGTGAGTCTGCACTGCAGATCAGCTCCCATACATTGTATCAGAAGTTGAGCTGCAGTAACCCAGCACGGCCACTATGCAGTGAATGGAGCAATCTGCTTTTGGCACTGTCCACAGCATAGATTCAGTCGCAGCAGTCCTGCAGAACTATTGTAGCAAAATTGTATAGAACAAGCACATTGTGACTGGGAGTGGCGCTTGAAGTGGCATTGCATTGCCTATGGCGGGGGGCCCAAGTTGAACTCTTGCACCAGGGCCCATGAGACATTAGCTGCGCCCCTGGTGTGAACCCAGCCTAACTGACAGCTGTCAGTTATCTCTCCTATCCTCTTCCCATCCCTTCTATATGCAGGAACGTTTGGCATGGCCGAGCATTCCCGTGTTCTCTATGGGGAAGGGAGGGGTAACCTTCAGCCAGAGAGCTCACCCTAATACACCTTAGTTCCCCTCACTGTATGGGTGGCATCCTACCAACCACTTAGCATTAAAGATGAGCGAACCCCGAGCATACTGCGGTTCATCTGACCCCAAGCATGCAGCATTAGATTACCAGTGGCGGACAAAGTTGGATGATGATAGAAAATATGGCCACAGGCAAAGAGGCCACCAATGGGTCTCTTTGCCGGTCAATCATTCTTGCACTGCCTGCCGAAAGACAGAGAACCGTGACTAGTTAGGCCCGGGTCTCCGCCTAGATGACTAGTTCCCCCTCTCTCTCTCCCTGCATCATATGCATCGGCAATAAAGGACGTTTTTCCTTACCGATAACGCGGAAGACAACGCAGATATGGTGGGGGAGCTGCGTGAGAGCTCTATTTGGTGTAGCTGGGAGCTATATCAGCTAATTTATTCCCTTTAATAAAACCTCCTAATACTGGCCTAAATGCCCCCACACAGTAGTTACCACATTATTTCCCCCGCACAGTAGTTAATCTCATAATAGTGCCCCCATATCGTAGTTAACTCCCCCTATAGTGCCCCATATAGTAGTTACTGTAATTCCGCCAATTGTACCACATACTTCCACAACCCCCTGACAATGGGCAGGAAAACTAGGCTGGACTTACCTTTCCTGGTTTCCACGCTGCGACTCCTTAGGCTGCAGTATGTGCTGGCACAGGACTTGTGATGATATCACCACGCTGCCTGCATTGGGACTGCAGCCTAGAAGATTCTGATATGACCGGTCTGGGTGGCCATCGGAACCACCCATATTGTAATCCGCTGCAATGTCCTGCACCTTAGTGAATTTTCTCTGTGGGCTAAAAATTCTGGCACTGTGGGCCAGAGTTTGACATGCCTGGTCTAAAGTTTATTCCGGACTCCTGACTCTCTTCAGACGGGTGATGTTGAGAAAGAGAAAGGTTGGGCCGCTAAGATCCCAAATTTTTCCGAAAGATTTCAGCTTCCAAGAGAAGTCTCCTTCTCCATAGAGGACACATGAATGTTCCTGTATGGAGAGGTTGGGAGTGATAGCCAAAGGCTATGGAAACTATGCCACTGTGACTAGCTCAAGATGGTCCATTGGTCCTACATCCTTTTAGGGGGTTCCAAGCTAATAAAAGAAGGTCCTCTCTTGGCGATCCAGAATGGGAAGAGGTTACAAGTGGCATCTATCACACTAAAGGACCTATCTTGTACTGCAATGGGCTACTGTCCTTAGAAAGGACCATCATTGGTGCAATACATGAGTTAGTTCTGACATTTGCCATGTTCAACAGGAGCCACCATGGACGTCTAGGTCATCCTAGTCATCCTACATCCTGCACTGTTCCCCTTATATTAAAGGGGTTATTCAGTCTTGTAAAATCTATCCTCATGTGAGCGAGGTGGAAGGGTTATTGGTGCAACCATTTGTTTGATGGGGCAGTACCCGCATTTCTCTACTATTAGTAGCAATGATGCAATGTTGCCCTGAAACCAAGGGGCTCCATCTATTATCCTCGACTTCCAGATAATCAGCTTTTTATTTAGTATATGTCCTGCAGTCCTTGGTCTGTAATGCCCTCACAGTTCTAAAAAAGTTTTTTTTTTGTTACTTATTTTTTTAAACAAATGATTAGTAAAAGTTCACGTTGTAGCGACGGCTCCGAAGCGTCGTCATTATTTGTTATATTATAATTGCTGCGCGGCTCATTAATCCTAAAGTTAATTTGTGAAGGATCATTAATTTTCTGAGAGTTTCTGGAGACCAGACGCGGAGTCTTGATATGTTCTTAAGGACAAAAATATCTGTTTACAGTAAATGATAACACATTCCATATCGCATTACAGATGGACGTTTCGTGAGGGTTCGCAGTGAGATCACTTTCTCATGTCGTCCCTGAGCTCTTCTGGTAGCATTTGAAAAGCACAGATGTTTGTTTTAAAGTGGATCTCCGCCCAAAAACAACATTTTGTTTTTAGGTGCTTTATACCTTTCTGTGCAAAACATTGTACTTGGCGATGTCAGGCTTGCATGCAGCTGCTTGGCCATAGAAACCCATTTCATGAAGCTCCTGAAACTGGTGTAAATTGCAAAATGAGGGGGTGCATGGACAGACAAAGAAGTCCCTCCCAGAGGAGGACACAGACTGCATAAGGCCCCTGGGCAGAAAATTTTCCTCGGCCCCCACCATAAGCAAACCATGCCAGCACATTCCTGGTTTCCCCACCCTACCCACACACTACTCATCCTGGCTGACCCCCATTTCCATACACTACACATCCCTGGCTGCCCCCCATCCCCACATATACTACCACACCTGCCCCCCATCTCCACACACACTACCCATCCTGGCTACCCCCCATCCCCACACACTACCCATCCTGTCTCACACCCATCGCCACACACACACTACCTATCCTGGGTGACCCCCATCCCCACACACACTACCCCACCTGACCCCCCAGTGGTCCTTCAGGTCATCAGGATGCCCAATGCCACGATTGCCAATGTACGACCACCAGGTGATGTCACTGGTGCGGGCATCCCGAGGCAGGACAGGAGCGTTGCGCCGATGCGGCCGGACATGGCTCACATATCCAATAGACAAGTGCAGTATGTAAGGCAGGCTGCAGCCATCTCAGCGCTGGCGGCTAGGGCATCTGATCAGGCGCCTGGTACATGGGTGGATGGACTATACATGTCATATATGCGTTGGTGCCCGGGGTAGATGAGGGGCCCACTAGGCTTAGGCTCAGAGTCTGAACCTGGAGGGCTCCTCTGTTGGCCTGGGCCCCTGTGCAGCTGAACAGGCTGCACAATTGATATGTCCGCCACTGGTCCCTTCTACTAAATTTGGTGTTTTTCCAATGCACTTTCGAACATACAAACCTGCTGATAGATACCTGTAGAGCTGAAGATCCCAGTCCCAGTTTTTGTCCTCTGTGGCGCCAATGTTGAATAATTAGATCTAAAGCAAATATGCCAATTGGCCCTTTTGGTGCACTGGAAGTATTTCTTGGACACTCAGTGCACCGTCACACAAGCCGACTCATGTGTCCCCTCCTACTTAAAGGAGACAGCACCACACTGGTCTCCAGTTTGGGTGCAGGTTTTGTAACTCAGTTTCATTGAAGTGAATGGAGCTTAACTGCAGACACCTGAACTGGAGACAAGAGTGGTGCTGTCTCTGGAAGAAAGTGGCCATGTTTTTTTTAGCGGTGGATAACCCCTTTATAACTTTGTAACTAGCAGAAGGTTACGAACAGGCCGAAGGGCGGGCAGGACTGTACTCTGAGGGGCTGAAGAACTCACCCAGTGCATCAATTGGCATATTTATTTAGATGTAATTACTCCAAAGCAATACCAAGGAGGATAAAAAGGAAAACAACGCTGGGATCTGCAACTCTGCTGCATATGTAGAAAAAAAAGGTCTTTATTAAAAATTTTGCTCACTTTTCCTTCGACATTCTCCTACAGTGATGTAATGAAGTCCCTCAGAAATCCTTTCCTGACATGTTTGTCTTCAGCTCTCCTCTTCTTTCCTGAAGGAAGGGATAAGGGGAATAAGTCTGAAGCGGTCAGAAGCAGACTGATACGCAGCCTTTCCTGTGTACCCACGCCGGGGCTATGAATAGATGCAGACCTCCACTCCTCAATAACACAGGTTTCTCAGGCGCAGCCACCCCAAGGTAGTCCGTGAGTAGAATACTTTAAAATTTATTAGAACAATAAAATGAATAGCACAACGCATTTCCAGGCTGGTCTGGTCTCTTCCTCAGGTGAATGTCAGGTGAATCTGTTGTACTGTCACTGCGCTATCTGGAACATTGAACATTTGTTCTGATGTCAGTTCCTGTCTATGTATATATATTCTGTGATCTTATATATACTGATATGCACCTGAGGAAGAGGGGAGAACGACCTGAAAACGTGCTGTGCTGTACATTGATTCATTCTATTGTTTTCAATTTTAAAGTATTCTACTCATGCACTCATCTTAGAGTGGCTGTGCCTGAGACACCTGTATTATTGAGGAGTGGAGGTCTGCGTCTGACCTTTGAAATGGTCATGAATCAAAAGAGTAAAGGCCCTATTCCACGGAACGATTAGCGTCCGTATTCGTCCGATATCGGCCGCTACGGAAGATAATCGTCCCGTGGAATAGAGTGCAACGATCAGCCGACATCGTTCATGTCGGCTGATCGTTGCAGTTGCTTGTTTTTCAACATGTTGAAAAACAAGCGACTGATATAGCAGCGATCTGCTGCCGGCGCTCCGTTGAATAGGAGCATCGTCAGCAGACGCTGCTGTATCCTATGGGCTGCCCGGATGATCAGCGATCCTCCGAGCAGCCCCCTCCTGCACTCACCCGCTTGCTGCAGCCGCGTCAAAGAACGGGGAACGAGGAGCAAACGAGCGCTGAGAGCGCTCGTTTGCTCCTCTAGACGGCCTGTGTAATAGGCCCTTAAGACTGGGCCGGTCAGACTGACCAATTTTTCTGAGAACAGGACACTGCAAAAGGTTGTAGAAGAAAAACTAAGATACATTTGTGGTGTCCTACCAAGGGTGTTACAGTTATATACACCCTTCGCAAAAGTCTGTACTTATTGTACTTGTGTGATGATGAAAGTAGTACTAAAGTTCACCACTAGATGTCACTGTATTGTATATGTGTATTTGGAAGCTGCACAGCTGAAGGATGTAAAGAGTTATTGTTTCTTTGGGTGTCACCTGAATCTGCTGACCAGTAGAAATCTGTTTTTCTTCTCTCCTATCAACTCTTTTCTAATTTCTTCTGTTGCACTCTTCACCCACTCACAGCACACATTAGTTACACTAGGGAAGTAAGTCACATGGGTGGAGGAGGAGCAAAGGTCTTTCGTGTTAGGCATTGTGGAGGAAGGGCACAAGCTAGATAGCTCTCCACAGTGGTCCTATCTGGGCCCTGGCCCTCTGCCAGGTCCCCGTACCCTCAAGGTCAGTCTTAGCTAGAACCCCGTATGGGAAGGACGCATGACAGTACACCTCTAACAACTTTCTTACCAGTAACGCTACACAGCACTATGCACTGTTAAACCCCTCTTAGGAGAGAATAAGCCAGAGACAACCTCAACCCACGCCGTGGACTAGGAGAAGTAACAGAGCAGGATAGTATCCACAACAAAAGCCAAAGAGCTAGGAACTGATCCGGATAGAGCAAAGTTGCAATAAGCCTAAGAACTCTATCTCGCAGTGTGGGTGTCAGCTGGGAACCCTCAGCATTCCGCTCATCCCAGGTAACAAAGTCTGGGGCCTGTGTCACCCTTTCAGAAGGTTCAGCCGAGTCTAGTGGGCATACAGTATAGTGGTGTGAAGACTAATTCAAGGTCAATACACAGTCACAGGTGTTCTTCTTCTTCTTCTAAGTATTCTACCTCATCCTCCAACATCCCGGCAGAGCACAGTACTACCTGGGTTGAGACTCTCACGGCATCCTCCTCTCTGCTACTCTGCTTCTTCGTATCACTCAGCACACTGCCCAGTCGACACGAATACATCCTACACTGCATTTTCTACTCTGTATTGTCAAGTATTTGTCTAGAACTATTGTCAAGTGTATTACCTGGTGCTTTATCAAGAGAGACATTATAATCTTGCAACCTACTGCAACCAAGCACTTTCTAGTAAAAATCCAAGCTTATTTAAGGTAAAGAGACTCTGTGATTTCTCACTGTCCACCGACACAGCACACACCGCAACCTTGGGACACTTCCCCTTTCTGTGGGTGTCAGATCCGATAGTCCGGGAGGGTCACTACACCACTCTGGCCACCCTTGATCACTTTAACCCAAGGGACCCCATAGCAACCCGGCAGGACACTGACCACAGGGGAAAAGGGTACAACCGGCCTTGTCAAATAAAAGCAGGCGTGCCATCACACCTGTGTCACACCAGGCACTGGCATCACGAAGTAACACTCCAAGGTCCGGCTGTATCTCAGCCAACCACCTCCGGCATGGAGTCACACATCACCATCTGGCAAGTGACCGGAAGCTCCTCCGATATAACGTCACACTGGGCGCTCACCACACAATGTTAAATAAAGACCTATAAAGAAGGTGTTATTTGTAATTGTGACACGTTTTGACCATCAAGGTCCTTCGTAGCCCCCACCGACCTGATGTTCATCCTCCTTTTGCTGTTTTTTTTTTTTTACAGTATCTCATGAGTTAAACAGAAAATATTGAAATTTTTCACAGTTTGTTTTGCTGTCAATCACAGCCGCCCCCGCCTGGTTGATCAGGCTTTCATCTGGGCTGAGCAGGAAGGGGTTAAACAATAACAACGAACAATATGTGATGCAAAGTATCCGGACAGACACTGAATCCCCCATTGATGTTGCTTTTCTGTGGTGGAGGAGTAACAAATACTTGGGTTTCGCATAGATGTCTCATTTATTACATTTATTTATTGATGACATATTTCATCCCGGAACCTTTGATCTGACAGAAGTGATGGAACATATGGGATACGCTTTACACTTTTATTCCCGTCACATCTATACTGTATATTTGTGTCAGCGGTTTAGAATTTCTATCTTTTCGCTTATGGGTTTAAGACATTTACTATATATTCTGTGAGTAAAGATGTAGGTACCATAGAGGAAACCCAAATGGCTGATATTTGGGCCCCTGGAGAAGGGGTCAGGGGTTGATTGTTGGTCTCTCCCTCGTCTTGAAGATAGCAATTCAATTCAAACAAGGATTTGAAAATGGTATGAAGCCCCTGTGATTCATAACTATCCTAAGAGTCCCATAGGTCAAGGCATGGGGTGGTCTGCAAAACTAGGGTTAGTGTTTAGAGCCATAGCTAGGTACTTGCCTGAGTCACAGGTTCAGGTTACTGCTGTAGCCCTTTAGACCAAAGAGCACCAGCACCCAGGGCATACATGTATATCCCTGTAGCTCCACCCAAGCTACAACCCTGCCACATTTTCCAAAATGGTGCAACCCTAAAAGCTCCATTACAAAGAGTCAGCTGACCTGCTAATTTTGGCATAACCGGCCACATGAGGCCTTCAGCCTAACAGGTGAGATCAGGTTAAAGAAAGGCCGTGCAATGCTGGCAGCTGCTTACCCCAATGTCTATTCAGAACACTTGGCTAAGCGTATGTACAGGGGCGGATTAAGGGTACCATGGGCCCCAGGCAGTTCACAAATTGTGGGCCCCTTCTAGCCACGCCCGAACAACGGAAAAATGGCAGAGCAATGTCCTCTGCAGTGAATTATCTATCTATCTGCCTGTCTATCTATCTCCTATATATCTATCTATCTAACAAAACACAACAATCACTGAACTCAGGGAGAACAGTGAAAAATTCCAATGGAGTACTCATTTACAAGTCTCCATTGATTGTCCCATACAAAATTTGAATATGCAAAAAAGGGGTCCGTGGAGCCTCAGTTACGAGTCTCAAAACATGGGAATAGCCAGATATCCCTCTCTCCAGAGAAGGAAGCCCATTGCCAAGGGGTGCCTCCTAGTGGGGAGAGCACCAAACCACCCTGATACGTAGTCCCTCAGGTCCTCACTCTGTTGCGAGCTTTGGGACCTAAATAGGGAAACACCAGGGTGGCCCCTGTGAGTCAAAGTCTAACTCTGTGGCGAGTATAACAACATAAGACTAGGGTTACCAAGGTTAGGCATCCATCCACAGACTGCAGTTTCGGGGGATTTGCCCCTCGTCAGTGTGGAGCAGGATTCTGGCTACTGGGGCAATGATAAATAGACCAACAAATCACAACAAAACACTGAAATCACTATCTATCTATCTAGAAAAACTTGTATTTTGGAGCAGCACTACTTGCAGTCTCGAAGTGGGTGCCAGCGGGTGGCCGTGACCACGGCTTCCAATAAGCTATATGCAGAAATTCCCACAGCACTCCAATGTGGCAAATCAAACGTGATTTATTGCATAGTGGAAAACAGCACACAAAGTCAAGGCAACGTTTCAACGACCACTGTCGTCTTTTTCAAGCGTGACTATACATCAACCACAGATCCTTTTATACAGGTGTACAAATCAGTGCTCAACAGTGATTAGTGCCTAATTCAAGCGGCTAGCACTACACTGGAGCACCTGTACATAAATAATTGTAATTTTGTATTTTTTGTATTTTTTGTATTCACTTGTAGTATTGTCATGCATTTTTTTGTTTGCTGGCCAAACCCTAATCACGTGCACTTTTGCACTAATCACTGTTGAGCACTGATTTGTACACCTGTATAAAAGGATCTGTGGTTGATGTATAGTCACGCTTGAAAAAGACGACAGTGGTCGTTGAAATGTTGCCTTGACTTTGTGTGCTGTTTTCCACTATGCAATAAATCACGTTTGATTTGCCACATTGGAGTGCTGTGGGAATTTCTGCATATATCTATCTATCTATCTATCTATCTATCTATCTATCTATCTATCTATCTCCTATCTATCTATCTATCTATCTATCTATCTATCTATCTATCTATCTATCTATCTATCTCCTATCTATCTAGCTATCTCCTATCTATCTATCTCCTATCTATCTATCTATCTCCTTCCTATCTATCTATCTATCTCCTATCTATCTATCTATCTATCTATCTATCTATCTATCTATCTATCTCCTATCTCCTATCTATCTATCTCCTATCTATCTATCTATCTATCTATCTATCTATCTATCTATCTATCTATCTATCTATCTATCTATCTCCTATCTATCTATCTATCTATCTATCTATCTATCTATCTATCTATCTCCTTCCTATCTATCTATCTATCTATCTATCTATCTATCTATCTATCTCCTATCTATCTATCTATCTATCTATCTATCTATCTATCTATCTCCTATCTATCTATCTATCTATCTATCTATCTATCTATCTATCTATCTCCTATCTATCTATCTATCTATCTATCTCCTATCTATCTCCTATCTATCTCCTATCTATCTATCTATCTATCTATCTATCTATCTATCTATCTATCTATCTATCTATCTACACTATAGCCCCCGGTGGGCAATCCCTCTGTAGCAAGCCCCCTTCCCTGTAAACAATGCCCCCCCCCCCCCAATAGGTGATGCTCAATGCTCAATGTACACAATGAACCCATGTAGGCAATCCCCCCAAATCCAATGACCCCCCTGTAGCAAATCCCTCTGTGATGCCCCCTGTAGGAAATCTCCCCTCCCCCTTAGGCAATCCTTGTCATGTAGATATCTGTCCCCCTACTCAGGGGTGTAGCTATGGGAGTGAAGGAGTAGCAGTCGCACCTGACCCTTGTGTCACCAGTAATATAAATGGTAGGCAATGGACCTATTACTGGAGCTTCAATTTACTTCTCTGTACTTGTCTGACACCAATAAATTTATTTTAAAAGTCCAAGACTATTACAAACAACAATAAGAAATACTCACCTCTCCGGCTACCTCGAGATGGTCTAGGACAGACGTGTCAAACTCAGGCCCTCCAGCTGTTTTAAAACTACAATTCCCATCATGCCTGGACAGCCAAAGCTAAAGCTTTGGCTGTCCAGGCATGATGGGACTAGTAGTTTTCCACTTGCTTAAAGGAGTATTCCGCTCAAACATAACTTTTGATATGTTGCTGCCCATGGTGAGGCTAACAATTTCTTCCATACTTGTTATTATCTATTCAGTTTCCTTCCCCAAGTTCTAAACTGCTTTCTGCTGAAGACACAAATATCTGTGTGTGAGCTTTTCTCTCTGTCTCCCCCTCCTCCCCCCTCTCTTCTGAGATGGCTGATGTAAACAAGTCCCGGGCTGGCTTTATATGAAACATTGTAGCTTCTTTGTAATGCTGGGAGGGTTATTCTGAAGTCAAGTTGCTGATGAACTCACTGTGATTAACTCTCCCAGCATTACAAAGAAGCTACAATGTTGCAGATAAAGCCAGCCAGAGATTTGTTTACATCAGCCGTCTTAGTAGGAAGGAGGGGGGAGACAGAGAAAAAAGCTCACACACAGATTTTTGTATCTTCAGCAGAAAGCAGCAGCTCAGAACTGGGGGAAGGAATAGCTAATAACAAGTATGGAAGGAATTGTTAGTCTCATCATGGGCAGCAACATATCAAAAGTTATGTTAAAGTGGAATACCCCTTTAAGACCAAGATAGAACATGGCCGTGGGCAATGATTGTCTGAGCAACCAGGTCCTGTTCCTAACTCTTGTCCCGGAAGCAAGTGCAAGAGACAGTGAATGATGGGACTGGAAGAGGCAAAACTGAACTACAGTAGGAAATGTGGAGGACCAGGGGTAGGTAAGTATTATTTTTTTTCTATTTTTCTACAGCTCAGCAGTTTTTATGGACTGAGTACCCCTTTAAATACTGTCATGATTTTCAGATATATTTGAAACTTGTCATCATTTATCTCTTCAGGGCGGCCGCTCGGTTGGATTCCATCTTGGGCAGTGCGCGGAGCAGACCTTAAACACATGCACTTGATTAAACGCATTACAATCCGATTTGCCAGGAATATTTTTTTGTCAGCTTCTCTGGCTCGTCTTATTTACTGGTAATTGAATAACACGTATTGCCTGCGCTATTTTATAGACTTTCTAAATTCGTTGTGCGATGCACAACCAACACAAAGCAATCTAGGACAAATCCCGCAATACCGGGGTTTCATCGCTCCCAAATTATAATGTCATTTCGGCGGAGCTGTATTCCGATACGCCGAGATTGATCTCTGGTCGGGATGAATAGACTTTGCATGTTAATAACGTTCATCTCACATATTCCTTTTATGTTTTCCGCGCGGCGTTCTCTGGTTCTCTCCACCGGCCGGGGATTTATTGATTCTTAAAGGCAGATTTGGACTGTATGGGAATAAATGTGCAACGCCTGAATAAAAATGTAAGAATCAATTGAGGTTATATGCTTTATACTATGACTCAACCCCCCATGCCAAGCCGGCACCTACGACAGAGGAAGACCATATGGCTGCTATGGTGGAGAAAGGGCTGAGACATGGTTGGTCCCACCATGTTTCTCTGAAAATAGCACATCCCCCTAAAATAAGACAGCCCCACTATCCTTCCAACTAGCCTAAAGTAGGATATTCCTCCAAAAAGAAGGCACCCCAACTCTAAACTAAGGCACCCCCTGAAAGTAAGGATATTGCTGTTTCCCTGTCTCTGAGTAAATCTAGTAAGCACAGATAGTGCTGCCTCCTGATTTCTTCATGTACATGGTATTATGGCAGATACTGTAGTTCTGCTTCCTTGTCCCTTTCTCTAAATTACGCCTGTGGTTCTGTTCAGATCCAGTAAGCACAGATAGTATTACCATCCTGTTAGTCCGATTAACACAAGTAGTTCTAAGTCCCTGTCTGTATGTAAGACCCATAAACACATATAATACTAAGTAAGCATAGGCGGCACTGCTTTCCTGTCTTTCTGTGTAAACCTAGTAAACGCAGATAGTGCTGCCTCAATGTCTTTCTATTAAAATCTATAAAGGACATTTAATATTACTACCTTGTCCTTATGTATAATTCTAGTAAGCTTAGATATTACTGCCTCCTTGTCTTTATGTGTAATGCTAGTAAGTATAGATAGTACTGCCTCCTTGTCTTTATGTGTGATTCTAGTAAGTATAGATGGTACTGCCTCCTTGTCTGTGTAATGCTAGTAAGCATAGATAGTACTGCCTCCTTGTCTGTGTAATGCTAGTAAGCATAGATAGTACTGCCTCCTTGTCTTTATGTGTAATGCTAGTAAGTATAGATAGTACTGCCTCCTTGTCTTTGTGTGATTCTAGTAAGTATAGATGGTACTGCCTCCTTGTCTGTGTAATGCTAGTAAGCATAGATAGTACTGCCTTCTTGTCTTTATGTGTAATTCTAGTAAGTATAGATAGTACTGCCTCCTTGTCTTTATGTGTAATTCTAGTAAGTATAGATGGTACTGCCTCCTTGTCTGTGTAATGCTAGTAAGCATAGATAGTACTGCCTTCTTGTCTTTATGTATAATTCTAGTAAGTATAGATAGTACTGCCTCCTTGTCTTTATGTGTAATTCTAGTAAGTATAGATAGTACTGCCTCCTTGCCAGATAGGTGAGTTGATAGAAGTAACAGTGTCAGGGGCCGGATAGGAAACCCCATTGCTAATGTACTAAGTACTCAGCGGGGATGTGATGAAGTGTTTCTAGAGTGTTTGAAGAAATCCTTGTACTCATGTATGGACAAGTCTCAGTTATCTCACATGACCTCCTTCTGCTCCACAGTGTCAGGTTACCTGTCCTCTGGGGTAGTACGTGTCCCAGGTCCCTGCTCTGGGCGGAGCTGGCTTGTAGCGTCCTTCCTAAAAAGCTAAGCGCTTGTCAGTAGAGAGCGGCTTACTGGTACTGTGCTCTACTGCAGGTCCAGTCTTGACAAATTCGTACCTTTTCTCTAAGGTGGCTGACTCTCCTGTTTTTCACAGTAATATCCATAGTGTAGTGAAGGGGTGAGACTTCCTTGTCTTTGGCTTCCCTAGGGGACTAGTCTAGCAACCCATAGTGATTGGGTAGCTAGCTGCAGGAACAAACTATATACATATCCTGCCTGGCCTGAAGCCAGACACTAACTAGCTAAAGGAAGTAGTTACTGTAGAGGGAAAAGTGTATGTGTAGCTAAACCTAGTGTTAGTTGCAGCTGTGCTGTAAGAGTGCGACATCTAGTGGTTGAAGTAAGGAACTGTCCTAACCTGTGACACCAGAGAGATAAAGTTTTACCAAGGTGTAAGAAGAGAAAAGAAAACAAATAGTGGAACACTACAGTATTACCTCCTTCTCTTTGTTTAATTCTATTTAAGTATAGATAGTACCGCCCACTTGTCTTTCTGTGTAATTCATATAAATATAATTGGTGCTCCATCCCCAGCTCTCACTGTAAGTCCCTGGGAGAGGACTAGCACCTGCTCGAATCACAACAACAGTAAGAAAAATTATGAGCCAAACATTTTTACTTGGACCAAAAAAGACTTGGAAAAATAGTTCCTTTATTTATATAAAAAAAAAAAAAATACTGTGATATCCTGAGTTGAAAAGTCCAGTTTTATAAGATGTAACTTTTTTTTTCTTTTTTTTTACAGAAATGACTAAAAATTGTTATTACGTAGTGCGGTGGCCTATTGTTGCTGAGGTCCTGGGCTTGAATCCAATCCAAGACAACATCTGCATGGAGCCTGTATGCTCTTGCCGTGTTTGCGTGGGTTTCTTCCTACTGTCCAAAAAACAAGCTGGTAGGTTAATCAGCTCCCTACAAAACTGGCTCTAGTGTCTACAGCTCCGAGATGAAGAATCTCCAATGCGAACCCCACCAGGGAGGAGGACTGATGTGAGTGATGGCGTTCTGTACTGGAGAATATTCTGGCACTATATATACATACATTAATATTTGTTTGGTTTGGAGTTAATTGTCTCTAGTAATGCACTACTGATATTAATAGTAATAGTGCCACCTACAGAGTAAACTATGGTACTGCACGTGTACTGTATATAATAAAACCACAAGAAGCCCTCTTCCCTCAGCAGTACTGCTCTTCCTGGCATCACCATTTTACATGCATCTTCTTTTCTCTAATACATGTATAGTACATTTTTTATCCAACCTTTGTGAAAATATCCTAAACACTCTCCACATTAAATTACAGTGCATATATTCATTATTTATCCTGTATTATACTCCAGAGCTGCACTCACTATTCTGCTGGTGGGGTCACTGTGTACTTACATTACATTACTTATCGTGTACTGATCCTGAGTTTCACCCTTTAAAAGGCTATGTACACACATGAAATATAATAAAAGCAAAATACAACAGTAAAGTAGGTATAAAACGGGCGTATTTTCAGCAGTTAAGTCTGCAGAATTGATAATGCAGCTCTGTTCTTTGCATCTACAGTTTGTGTACCTGTCATGAAATGTCATAAAAGTATCTTTCATCAGACGTGCAGTCAACCAAAAATGCAGATCTTAGGGCTTGATTCATTACAACTTATACTGCTCAGTACTGCTTTATTATGGTCTCTTTGATGCTAAGACTTCTGGGTCATGCTATATTTGTTGGCATTTATGTCATATATTGTATGTTGCCCAAACATGTGAATGGGAAGGTAGGAGTAAGATGATTGGAAAAGGGCAGGAGGTAGAAAGGAGGCAAAGGGGCTAGAGGAGCTTATGGTAAATATCAAATCTCACCCAGTGCTTGATTTACAGCTTATACTGCTCAGCACTGCTCCGTTATGTCCTTCATGTTGCTACTGCTTCTGAGTTAAGCTAGATTTATTGTTATTTATGCCACATATTGCATGTTGCTCATACAAGTCTATAGGAAGGTTGGAGTAAGATAATTGGGAAAAGGACTGGGGGTAGATAGAGAGGAAGCAAAGAGGCTACGGGAGCTTATGGAAAGAATTAGCTTGAGCCTAGCACTGCTCTATATGCTGCTGCTGCTTCTGGGGTATGCCATGGAGACATAGGAGACCATATCCGCTCCTCTGTGTGGAGTATATGGAAACATCATAGCAGCTAGTCTCCACCCATTAGCACAGGGACAACTAATTTTTTAGGCATAGAGCCTGCAGAGCAGAACTCTGATGACAGATGCCATATAGAAATAATATTATGACATACAGTGCTGCTTATCCTGGAAAGTTACCTGAAGAGATGGCTATGCTTTAAACATTAGGTTGTATTGGCCTGAACCTTCAACAGCAGGGGGCCTACTTTTGATAATTTGTACTGCAGGTTTAAAGGGGTATTCCACTCAAACATAACTTTTGATATGTTGTTGCACATGGTGAGACTAACAATTTCTTCCATACTTGTTATTATTTATTCAGTCCGCTTCCCCCAGTTCCAAGCTGCTGCTTTCTGCTGAAGACACAAAAATCTGTGTTTGAACCTTTTTTTCTCTCTCTCTCTCGCTCTCTCTCTCTATCTCTCTCTGTCCCTCTTCCCCCCTCTCTTCTGCAATGTAAGCAAGTCCCTGGCAGGCTTTACCTGCAACCTTGTAATGCTGGGATGGTTATTCTGAGATCAAGTTGCTAATGAACTCACTGTGATGAACCCTCCCAGCATTACAAAGAAGCTACAGTGTTGCAGATACAGCCAGTCAGGTACTTGTTTACATCAGCCATCTCAGAAGGGAGGGGGGAGGAGGGGGAGATAGAGAGAAAAGCTCACACGCAGATTTTTGTGTTTTCAGCAGAAAGCAGCAGCTCAAAACTGGGGGAAGGAGACTGAATAAATAATAACAAGTATGGAAGGAATTGTTAGTCTCACCATGTGCAACAACATATCAAAAGTTATGTTTGAGTGGAATACCCCTTTAAACCTGCAATACAAATTATCAAAAGTAGGCCCCCTGCTGTTGAAGGTTCAGGCCAGTACAACCTAATGTTTAAAGCATAGCCATCTCTTCAGGTAACTTTCCAGGATAAGCAGCACTGTATGTCAAAATATTATTTCTATATGGCATCTGTCATCAGAGTTCTGCTCTGCAGGCTCTATGCCCACTGGCGGAACTACCGCCGTAGCAGCCGTAGCGGCCGCTACGGGGCCCCGCCGTATCGGGGGCCCGTGGTGCGGGCCCCCGGAGCTCACATAGCCTGTAGCACCCGGCGGCCGAGCAGGCCTCCCGGGTGCTACAGCTGTTTGGGGTCCAGGCAGTGGCCACGAAGGGGGGTCCGCGGGGCCCTCCCGATCAATCACGCTTGTGACCGCAAGCATTGTTTTGCTTGCGGTCACAAGAGTCGAGCTCCGTCTTATCCCCGGCAGCCGCGCATCCCAGAACTCCCTGCGCGCCTTGGGCCCTGACTTCCGGTTCCGGCGCGCAGGGAGCTCTGGGATGCGCGCGCTGCCGGGGATAAGACGCGACACCCCCGGCAGCCGCGCAGCAGCCGAGGACAGACCAGGAGAAGTGAGGATCGACGTGGGAGCGTGTCGTCAGGTGGGTTAAGTTTTGTTTTTTTATCAGCCTGCAGGGTGGGGGGAAAGAGGGGGGCATCTATGAGGGTGGGGGGGAAAGAGGGGGGCATCTATGAGGGTGGGGGCATCTATGAGGGTGGGGGGAAGGAGGGGGGCATCTATGAGGGTGGGGGGAAGGAGGGGGGCATCTATGAGGGTGGGGGGGAAAGAGGGGGCATCTATGAGGGTGGGGGAAGGAGGGGGGCATCTATGAGGGTAGGGGGAAAGAGGGGGCATCTATGAGGGTGGGGGGAAGGAGGGGGGCATCTATGAGGGTAGGGGGAAAGAGGGGGCATCTATGAGGGTGGGGGGAAGGAGGGGGGCATCTATGAGGGTGGGGGGGAAAGAGGGGGGCATCTATGAGGGTGGGGGCATCTATGAGGGTGGGGGGAAGGAGAGGGGCATCTATGAGGGTGGGGGGGAAAGAGGGGGCATCTATGAGGGTGGGGGAAGGAGGGGGGCATCTATAAGGGTGAGGGGAAAGAGGGGGCATCTATGAGGGTGGGGGGAAGGAGGGGGGCATCTATGAGGGTAGGGGGAAAGAGGGGGCATCTATGAGGGTGGGGGGAAGGAGGGGGGCATCTATGAGGGTAGGGGGAAAGAGGGGGGATCTATGAGGGTGGGGGGGAAGGAGGGGGGCATCTATGAGGGTGGGGGGGAAGGAGGGGGGCATCTATGAGGGTGGGGGGAAATAGGGGGCATCTATGAGGGTGGGGAGAAGGAGGGGGGCATCTATGAGGGTAGGGGGAAAGAGGGGGCATCTATGAGGGTGGGGAGGAAGAGGGGGGCATCTATGAGGGAGGGGGGAAGGGGACCATCTATAAGGGAGGGGGAAGGGGGCCATCTATAAGGAGGGGGGAGAGGAGGCCATCTATAAGGGAGGGTGGGGGGAGAGGGGGCCATCCATAAGGGAGGGTGGGGGGAGAGGGGACCATCCATAAGGGAGGGTGGGGGGAAAGGGGGCCATCTATAAGGAGGGGGGAGAGGAGGCCATCTATAAGGGAGGGGGAGAGGAGGCCATCTATAAGGGAGGGGGTAAAGGGGGCGATCTATATGGAGGGGGAGAGGAGGCCATCTATAAGGAGGGCAACATGGGGGGAGAGGGGCCATCTATTTGGGGGGCAACATAGGGGGAGAGGGAATACACAGAGGGGGGCATATATTATTAGGGGGTCACATAGAGTCAGGGCTACCCACTAAATGAGGGTGTAAAGGGGACAGTACAGATGTGCAGTGTGTATAGAGATAAGGATGGTGCCAGAGTGAGGAGTCTAATATGTCTGTCTGGCAGATTCTGTGGATTCGTGGCTCGGAGAAGTTCTCATAACGGCCCAGGACGGATGGAGAAGATGAAAAGGAAAGAACTCCGATCAGAGAAGACGTCCCCTGTGAGTCACTTAATATAACTGTACTGTAATTTATATGGTGTACAGAACCTGTGTAGAGCTGAGTGTGTTTATGGCGTAGTGGTCGATTGAGGGGGTTGGGGCCCCAATCAAAAGTTTGCTATGGGGCCCAGCCATTTCTAGTTACGCCCCTGTCTATGCCTAAAAAAATTAGTTGTCCCTGTGCTAATGGGTGGAGACTAGCTGCTATGATGTTTCCATATACTCCACACAGAGGAGCGGATATGGTCTCCTATGTCTACCCCCAGTTCTTTTCCCAATTATCTTACTCCTACCCTGGGAGGGTTAATCACAGTGAGTTCATTAGCAACTTGATCTCAGAATAACCATCCCAGCATTACAAGGTTGCAGGTAAAGCCTGCCAGGGACTTGCTTACATTGCAGAAGAGAGGGGGGAGGAGGGACAGAGAGAGATAGAGAGAGAGAGCGAGAGAGAGAAAAAAGGTTCAAACACAGATTTTTGTGTCTTCAGCAGAAAGCAGCAGCTTGGAACTGGGGGAAGCGGACTGAATAGATAATAACAAGTATGGAAGGAATTGTTAGTCTCGCCGTGGGCAGCAACATATCAAAAGTTATGTTTTAGTGGAATACCCCTTTAAGCAATCATGCATGGGTGATTAGACTGATGACTTACTTCTCTCTAACTCAATAGGTTACAATGGTAGAAAATTCTACTGAATAAAAACAGTGCAATGGTGCGTAATAAGGTAAGGTACATAGCAGTGCTGGTGCTCAGTGACACGTTCCCTTTGATATCTAATCCCCATAGTGTTTGGCTTAATTAATCATCTAGAAAGAAAGGGCCACAGCTAATACTCAATAAAGAGCCCCTCGGGAGTCGGCTGATCCCATTAACCGTTTCCTTAAATGACAAATAAAGAATTAGCCGCTGCGCCGTATTTACACCGCCGCTCCGCACGCCCTCTTACATCGTTTGGGATTTGCATGAAATACATCCATAGGAAATGAGATCTGGCTTCATTCCTGCTACAGTCGGCTCGGGCAGTGTGTGAGTGCTGCACAGGGTATCTCCATTCATCCAGCACACTCGCCTCCTTCATTTACTTATCAGAAAATAAAGACAGATTTATTGTTGACTCGATTTAATCCTGAGACTCGTACCGATAAATTATATATTTTTTTTTTTCCTTTTAAGAAATTGTACTTTCTCACTAATCTACTTATCCGGTTTTCTTGCTTTATTAAAGTGCGCCGATCAGAGAAATCTAAAGGTCTTAAGATAAGGCTTAAAGGGGTTCTCTGGAGGAAAACAACATGTTTTTCAAATGAACTGCTGCTAGAAAGATATGCAGATTTGTATATTACTTTTATTTTAAAAAAACCAACAACTCAGTACTTATCAGCTGCTGTATGCCCTGCAGGAATTGGTGTATTCTTTCCAGTCTGACACAGTGCAGAGCAGCAGCAAATCCCTATAGAAAATCTCTCCTGCTCTGGACAGTTCCTGACATGGACAGAGGTGGCAGCAGAGAGCACTGTGTCAGACTGGAAGAAGACATCACTTCCTGTAGGACATACAGCAGTCTCCACACCACCACTGCTGGTTGGGTCTCTAACTCTCACTTCCTGTGATGTCACGTCTCCACAGGAACTGCCCGCTCAGTCAATCAGTAGCTGCAGCAGTCTCCTGTTTCTTTCATTGATTGGCTGAGCAGGCAACTGAAAAACAGAAGCGACCAGCGGAGGGCTAGGAACATTGGTGGGGTGGTTGCTGGCGACTGAAATGGGAGAGTTTAATTATTGATCATGTTTACTCCACCCCCTGCTGACTATTTTAACTTTATTACTGTCATTTTTAAAGGGAAACTATCAGTAGGTTAGACAAATCTAACCTGCTGATATGTTCCTATTGCACAAGAGATGCTGAGGAGGAGGGTATGTCGCTTTGCTTTCTCTTCGGTGCTGTTCAGGTGCAGTTAGTAGTTTGCTCCACGGTCCGGTAAGACTGTTAGGAGCACTGCCCACCTCAATAGTAGCGATCCACCCCTGGTCGTCCCACCAACTTCTTATGATAAAGAATGGAGGCGCCCCCATCGGCCGGAACGGCGTTATGGGGGTGCCCCAGTGCTCCTAACGGACCTACCGGACCATAGAGCAAATTACTAACTGCACCGAAAGGGCCCCGAGGATGAAGATAAGAGATATACCTTCCTCCTCTGCGCCCTGTGCACAATAGGGACATATCAGCAGGTTAGATTTGTCAGTTCCCTTTTAAGGCTATGTTCACACTACCAGTTTGGGTGGGGTTTGAAACTCAGTTCCATTGAAGTAAATGGAGCTTAATTGCAAACCGCACCTGAAATGGAGACAACAGTAGGGGGAAAAGTGGCCATGTTTTTGTAGTGCTGGATAACCCCTTTAAGCTCAGTTCGACTGAAGTGAATGGAGCTGAATCGTAATACCACATACAACCTGGAACAGGGGTGGCGCTGTTTTTACAAGAAAGTAACCAACCACACTTTGCATAATTCTGGTTAACTCCTTCAAGTGACACTCTTCATTTTTTTTATGTATCTTTGAGAAAACTTCACAAAAACTGGCTCCATTTTTAGCACGGCTAAAAAAAACCCATCTTCCAGTTGCCTGTAGTTCTGGTTTCTGTGTAACCATCTGACAGATCCAGAGCCGGGTCTAAAATAAGTAAAGAAGAAGCTGTTCTAAATCTATAATTCATCTCCAAGCATGTGGCTGTCTCCTACCTGGCAAGATAGCAAAAAATCGTAGAGATAAGCTCATTGCACGCCGTAGCCGCTCCAAAAGTCAAACCGTTTATCATCTGTCAATAGGAAACCTTTTCAGAATGCGGCTCCTATGCAGAGGGATCGATGCCGCCTCGGCCTGATTACAGGGCATTGATTTGGGTTAATTAATTTTGGGGTCACTGACCAGCGGCACTAAGCAGCGCACACCAGTTATCAGCTTATGTTTATAATGGGATTGAGGAGGAAGCCGGGAACATGGAATAGGTTCATGTTTCTATGATTTATTCTTTGCCTTGAGGTTTTAAAGGGGTTGTTCACCCCAAAAAAAAAAAAATCTTTCAAATCAACTGGGGCTAGAAAGTGTCAGAGATTTGTAATTTATGTCTATTAAAAAATCTCAGGTCTTCCAGCACTTATCAGCTGCTGTATATCCTGCAGGAAGTGGTGTATTCTTTCCAGTCTGAGTGCTCTCTGCTGCCACCTCTGTCCATGTCAGGAACTGTCCAGAGCAGCAGCAAATCCCCATAGAAAACCTCTCCTGCTCTGGACAATTCCTGACATAGACAGAGGTGGCAGCAGAGAGCACTGTATCAGAATGGAAAGAATACACCACTTCCTGCTCTGGCGGCCCGAGGTTAACGGGGCGGGCTGCAGACATACTAACAAATACACCAATTCCTGCAGGACATACAGCAGCTGATAAATACTGTAGCAGCCAATAGAAACTTGCAGGTCCTTCACTCAGTGCTTGACAACATCCACACAGTCACATGTCCCCTACTAAACAATAGAAGACAGGTCCTTCGATTTTCCCTCACTGACATAAATACAGATTTCCACAAGATTGTCATGGTAACCGAGCAATTTTCTCAAAGGGCCAGTATCAAAGTCGCTCTTAAAGGCTGGTACCACATTCATTCTCAAAGGGCCACTACTGAATATGCTCTTAAACGTCCGAAACCAAATTCACTTTTAAAGGGACGGTACTGCATTTAAGTTCCGTCTCTGTATTAGGGAACCGTTTTCTAGTACAATCCATTTGTGTAATGTGAAATAATAGACTATGATTAATACGGAGCGCGCACACAGTTACAGCTGAAAACAAGACGTCATTAGGATAGTCTCTCCCATGCTGGTGGAGAATTCTCTCATATTAGATCCATCCGCACGTCCCTGGCAGCCGATGTGAACTCCAATCTTATTTAATAAATTCACTTATTGGTTTTTAATGTTCATGTGGAAATTGATAGCAGCTGAAAATATAATAACATTTATAACGTAATAAACCCCATGATGGTGTGACTGCACGTCAGGCCTCGTTCACATCTAGAAAAGTGACTGCACCTCGGGTGTACTATGGATGTATGACAACAGACCCCAAAATGTATTCAGTCCCCATACCAGACCCCCAAATTTATTCAGACCCTATACAAGGCAAATAACCTCAGACTAGACTCCATATACATTCAGACCCCAGGTCAAACTCTAAAATTTAAATTTGGACCCTACACCAGACACTTATATGTATTTGAACCCTATGCCAGACAAACAAATCTTAGACTTCAAAACTATAAGGGATCATGTGCAGAACTACTAGGGGGCATGCAAAGAGCTAATAGGGGGCATGTACAAAACTACTAGCAGGCATGCTCATAACTACTAGGGGGTATGTACAGAACTAATAGGCTACATACACAAAACTAATAGAAGGCATGCATAAAACTACTAGGAGGCATGCACAAAACTACTAGGGGGCATGCATAAAACTACTAGGAGGCATGCACAAAACTACTAGGAGGCGTGCTCAAAACTACTAGGGGGCATGAACAAAACTACTAGAAAACATACACAAAACTACTAGGAGGCATGCACAAAACTACTAGGGGGCATGCAAAAAAACTACTAGGAGGCATGCACAAAACTACTGGGGGCTTGGACAAAGTTAGTAGGGGGCCTGGACAAAACTACTAGGGGGCATGCACAAAACTGTTACAAGGCATGCACCAAACATCTGGGTGGAATTACTAGTGGGCAGACACAAAACTATTAGGAGGCATGCACAAAAGTACTAGGAAGCCTGCACAAAACTACTAGGGGGCAGTCACAAAACTACTAGGAGGTATAGAGAAAACTACAAAGGGGCATGCACAAAATGACTAGGAGGGATGCACAAACAACTACTAGGGGCAGGATCATAACTAGGATTCATGGGCCCTAAAGCAAAAAACTGTATAGCCCCCCCCCCCCCCCCCCCTCCCCAACATACTCACCTGGCCCAGTGCATCAGAACTGAGCTGTGAGAACTAAGGAACAGGATAGGTATGTGTATGGGGGCTCTTGTGGCTGGAGGTGCACAGCTGCTTCCGACAAGCCCTACATGTAGTGACATGGCTGCTAGTGTATTGTGTCACACTTTACCATTCATGTAATGCGTCATCGTCTTATCTGTTGCAGAACTACAACTCCGATTAGGTGCATGTCCTAGGGGGGTGAGAGATGGTGATGTGGACATCGGCAATGAGATCTGAGCAGTCTTGCAGTCTGGGGTGGGGGATGGGAGGGCCTGTGTGTGTGTGTGTGTGTGTGTGTGTGTGTGTGTGGGGGGGGTGATGCAGGCTGTGCGGAAGGCTATGGGACCCTGGGGGACTGGTGCCTCTGCCAAGGGGGACCCAGGCCCCCCTGCCACCCGGCCCCATAGCAGCTGCCTGGTTTGCCTACATGGTAGCTACATCACTGACTAGGGGGCATGCACAGAACTATTAGGGGGGCATACACATAACAATGGTATCTTGCAATGAAAGCGTTATGTCCCATATAAAACATAGAGCCTTGTTTTTCGAAGCGCTGAACGCAAACTTAGGAAAGCCCTTAATGTGCCCTGACAAACGCTGACATCTCTAAACTAATGAAATCTACATAGAGGAGCATCTCATGCATTCAGAATTCAGATAATGGAGAAGTGATTCTGGGGTCTATGAATAGCGCTGAATATCTGGCGTATGATTTAGAAATGCAGATGCCGCTCTCGCCGTAGCAACGTAACATTCCCATTTAATCCCCCGCTTCAATAGTGGAGATTTCAATGCAGCAGAATGTATTATTCACGGGGAGCGTTAAATGGAAGCAAATTATGTTTTCTGAAAAGGTTAAAAGAATGATTTTCGTTAAATAATAGGAGCAATTATAAAGATGTATTAATAGATTAACATAGAATGTAACAAAGCCGCTAAATAAGACATAAACAATTTGCCAAAACAGAAAAGCAGAGTTCATTGTAGACCTGGATGGCCTTAGCTTCACCGACGCTGCGAGAGAGAGAGAGTCTTTGTTACTTATTGCCAATTAGCAGCGGAACAAATATTTTTAACCCTTTAAATGATCACTGTTGTTTCAGACAAGTTCCCTCAAAAACGAATATGTATCAACCATTTAATTTGCCAAAAAGTATTGCATAGAGAAAAACAGTCTTGACCACTAGATGTCTCCCTTGTAATCTGCTGTCCACTGCCTGTTGTTAGGAGAATTCTGTCTTTAGTAACTGCTAAATCAGGACAGAACACAGGAAGTGAGGGGAAATGTTTGGTATGTAATATGTGCAGAAAAGAGCCTGAGAACTCTTGGGCTGTGTACAGTGTCGGACTGGGGTATCTGGGGCCCACCAGAGGAAATGATCCTGGGCACCCACCAATGAAGAGAAAGTGAGAAACAACATGTTATTCGGAGGAGCGATCCACACATCCTTTACAGTCCGGGGTCTGCGCCGTAATGGCGCTGATCCCGGCTTTGCATTCCGTTGCTTCCGGCTGCAGTAGCCGGAAGCAATCGAGTGCCTATCCCATCGATCTATGCTGTATATCTATGCAGCATAGATAGTAATCAGTGTACTTATACCAGAAGTCCCCCAGGGGGAATAACCCTAACCCCAGGGGGGCTTCTAGTATAAGTGTAAAAAAAAAAAAGTGTTATTAATAAAAAGCCCCCTCCCCTAATAAAAGTTTAAATCACCCCCCTTTCCCCATGTTATAAATAAAAATAAATAAATAAACAAACATTTGCTATCGCCACGTGTGTAATCGCCCGAACTATTAATTAATCACATTCCTGATCTCGCACGGTAAATGGCGTAAGCGCAAAAAAATCCCAAAGTGCAAAATTGTGCATTTTTGGTCGCATCAAATCCAGAAAAATTGTAATAAAAAGTGATCAAAAATCGCATATGCGCAATCAAGGTACCGATAGAAAGAACACATCATGGCGCAAAAAATGACACCTGACACAGCCCCATAGACCAAAGGATAAAAGCGCTATAAGCCTGGGAATGGAGCGATTTTAAGGAACATATTTTTGTTAACAAAGGTTTGAATTTTTTACAAGCCATCAGATAAAAGAAAAGTTATACATGTTATATATCGTTGTAATCGTAACGACTTGACGGACATATATAGCAAGTCAGTTTTACCCCAGGGTGAATGGCGTAAAAACAAATATCCCCCTAAATAAACAAAATGTGTTGTGGGTTTTTTTCAATTTCACCCCACATTTATTTTTTTCCTGGTTTCGCTGTGTACTTTATGAAAAAATTCAGCCTGTCATTGCGAAGTACAATTAGTGGCGCAAAAAATAAGGGCTCATGTGGGTCTCTAGGTGAAAAATTGCAAGTGCTATGGCCTTTTAAGCACAAGGAGGAAAAAGCAAAAGCGCAAAAAAGGAAATTGGCCCGGTCCTTAAGGGGTTAAAGATGGGGACCCACCGGAGGATCCTCTGGTCCTCTGGTGGGCCAGTCCGACACTGGCTGTGTACCATTAATCTGACTTCTGAAGATGATCAACACTGTTCCTGAAAGGTAAATTAAGGCTTCCCTCTCATGTCTCAACACCCATAAAGCTCAGGGGAGTTTCTTATGTAACTACCAGTGTGTATACTGCTGTACGGTAACATTGTTGCAGTGTTATATCCTTACCCCCTTCCATAAGCTTGTCAGCAGCAGTTCATAGTTGCTCTATCTTTCACTTCTGCTCATATAGCACCTTACAAAGCCAGAGCATTAGTAACCCCTTCTCTCCCTACATGCCATTGTTGGCGCAGTATTGTGTATATAATCCCCCAGTACAGTGTTCAGTGCACTTTCACTAGCACTATGTCATGGCAAAAAAGAAAGGGGTATGTGCTGTGTTCTGATAGGCCAAGTAAGGTAGATGACCCAGTGTGTAGTACTGGCAAACAGCTCAGCTCCGGTTTCAATGCTAAACAGCCCCACTCCATGCCCCGTGTGCTATAAGGACCTATTTGCAGGTTAGATACTTCGAACCTGCTGATAGTTTCCCTTTAAGAGCTAGGCCTCTTTTCTATGAAGCAATACAAGGGCAGAAAAGAATGAGATGAGATGCGGCTCTCGTTTGCCCCATTCAGGTGTTCTCCATTAACCATTATTCCTTTTGTTCTGGAGAGGGTCCATTGTTTATTCATTCACTCCTGCATTTCTATGACGCTATTCACATTCGGCTTCTTTATGTGCACATTTTGTATGTAGATGGCTTCTTTTTTCCATAAACGCCATCTTCCCACGGATCTCCATTGTTACCGCTCGCGGCCTATAGAAGTCAATGGGTTGTATTTAAAAGGCCTACATTTTCTATCTTTTTTTCTCATAGTTCTATATTTTTATCATCAAAAACAGGAAACAATTTGTCAAAATGTTAATTCTTTAACAGAAAACACAGAAATCAAACAACCTAAACCGTATAATTTATGAAAGTAAAAATGGATCAAATTGTAAAAGAAAGATCCTTATTGAAGAGCGGCTGGAACTGGTCAAACTAGGGAGCTGGTGGGTCCCTATGTAGCCCCCTGAATAGTGCTAATTCTTGCTGGGACAAGTGGTAGGCTGGCAGAAGCAGTAGGATAGGACAAGGGGTAGGCAGGCAGCAGGGGTAGGATAGGACATGGGGTAGTCAGGCAGCAGGGGTAGGATAGGACATGGGGTAGGCTGGCAGCAGGGGTAGGATAGGAAAAGGGGTAGTCAGGCAGCAAGGGTAGAATAGGACATGGGGTAGGCTGGCAGCAGGGGTAGGATAGGACAAATGGTAGGCAGGCAGCAGTGGTAGGACAGGACAAGGTGTAGGCTGGCAGCAGGGGTAGGATGGGATAAATGGTAGGCAGGCAGCAGGGGTAGGATAGGACAAGGGGTAGGCTGGCAGAAGAGGTAGGAAAGGACAAGAGGTAGGCTGGCAGCAGGGGTAGGATAGGACAAAGGGTAGGCTGGCAGCAGGGGTAAGATAGGACAAGGGGTAGGCAGGCAGAAGTGGTAGAAAAAAACAAGAGGTAGGCAGGCAGCAGGGGTAGGATAAGACAAAAAGATAGGCAGGCAGAAGAGGTAAGATAGGACAAGGGGTAGGCAGGCAGCAGGGGTAGGATAGGACAAGGGGTAGGCAGGCAGAAGCAGTAGGATAGTACAAGTGGTAGGCAGGCAGCAGGGGTAGGATAGGACAAGGGGTAGGATAGGACAAGGGGTAGGCAGGCAGCAGGGGTAGGATAGGACAAGGGGTAGGCAGGCAGAAGAGGTAGGAAAGGACAAGGGGTAGGCTGGCAGCAGGGGTAGGATAGGACAAGGGGTAGGCAGGCAGCAGGGGTAGGATAGGACAAGGGGTGGCCACAGCTCACCTGGCCTGGAGGTAAGGAGCTAGTACTGGGAATCCTGGGCACTAGGTTTGCAGGTGAAAGCTGGTTCCTCGCCCCATTGGTTACCCTGGGTACAGAATGTATTGAGTATGTTAGCAGTGAGGGAAGAGCAGAGAGGATGAAAGTATGTTGTGCTTATTTTTTTTCTTTTTGCTGAAGGGGGCTCTGTCTACCTACGGGGGGGGGGGGGGGGGGGGGGGGGGGGGGGGTGTATTAACTAGTGGAGGGCACACTCCTACTGGGGGTACCTATGTACCTGATGGGGGACCTGTCTACCTACAGGAGGCACTGCACCTCACCTATCTACCTACTGGAGCAGCTACTGTATGTACTGGGAGCATTAATGGACCTACTAGTGTAAGATACCCCCCATTACTGGGGATGTTACTTAGATATAGAGCACTAGGACTGATACTTATACATTGCATTGTAGCCATCACTGGTATAGGAGTTTCCATAGTGTCCTGGTGTATTACTGTCACTTGTTTAGGGATATTGCACTATATCCATTATATACCATAGACCACCATAGAATATTGGATTTGATCCTTTGCAATCTATTGTTCTGCGTTCCATTGTTCCGGTGTTGCAGCGGGAGATCTGATTATTAGCTGATAGGTAACAAACAATCCGGAGAGCGGCTCCCTGGCACCATCCCCATACATTGCCCAGGCCTCCCTCTCCTGCAGCAGCTCGGTCACCATGGGAAAAGATACAAAGTGAACGCCGGTGTTTTGGAAACATTTTTCTTTTTCCCATCAATTAATTTCCAGCACTTGGATGTGAAACGCGTCGGGCGAGACGTCTGGGTATTTAATGAGGAGCCAGATTTTGTTTGTTGTAAGCTAATATGTACAATTGTCTCGAGGATGGGAAGTAAACAGACAGATTCGTGGAAATAACAGGGAATACGACTTGGCGCTGGCTATGAAGATAGCAATATTATCAGGGCTTCCAGGGAGGAGGATAGAAGGGTGTTTTTTTTATTTTATTTTATTATGCAGTTCTTATATTTTACATCAATGCACTTGTCCGCTTTCAAAATGGCAATGGTTCACTAACAAAGTAGTCTAGACAGGTCTGGTGCTGCGTAAGGGGGAGGTGGCAGCATAGACTAGATAAGAATTTAGGGACAAAGTGTCTTAAACTGTCTGAGTATGGAAAGCTACTTGTTTGTCCTGCCATTTTACTTGTTATACTGCTAAGCGGTATACACTCTGCTCTATTGGAGTGCAAGGGTTAAAAATGTGTACTTGCACCCAGTGATATACATTGTAGTAGAATACTGGTATCTGTTGATGTATATAGCTCACAGAGCATTGTCTACACTGGATACAGCTGAGAGCAGGACTAGCTATGTACAATGTATCAGTCTGGGGTCCAGGCTGTAGAGATCACAGAGCATTGTCTACACTGGATACAGCTGAGAGCAGGACTAGCTATGTACAATGTATCAGTCCGGGGTCCAGGCTGTAGAGCTCACAGAGCATTGTCTACACTGGATACAGCTGAGAGCAGGACTAGCTATGTACAATGTATCAGTCTGGAGTCTATGCTGTAGAGATCACAGAGCATTGTCTACACTGGATACAGCTGAGAGCAGGACTAGCTATGTACAATGTATCAGTCTGGGGTCCGGGCTGTAGAGCTCACAGAGCATTGTGTAGACTGGATACAGCTGAGAGCAGGACTAGCTATGTACAATGTATCAGTCTGGAGTCTATGCTGTAGAGATCACAGAGCATTGTCTACACTGGATACAGCTGAGAGCAGGACTAGCTATGTACAATGTATCAGTCTGGGGTCCGGGCTGTAGAGCTCACAGAGCATTGTGTAGACTGGATACAGCTGAGAGTAGGACTAGCTATGTACAATGTATCAGTCTGGGGTCCAGGCTGTAGAGCTCACAGAGCATTGTCTACACTGGATACAGCTGAGAGCAGGACTAGCTATGTACAATGTATCGTACAATGTATCAATCTGGGGTCCAGGCTGTAGAGCTCACAGAGCATTGTCTACACTGGATACAGTTGTATCACTTCTCAGCTGAGAGCAGAACTAGCTATGTACAATGTATCAGTCTGGAGTCTATGCTGTAGCACTCACAGAGCATTGTCTACACTGGATACAGCTGAGAGCAGGACTAGCTACGTACAATGTATCAGTCTGGAGTCTATACTGTAGCACTCACAGAGCATTGTCTACACTGGATACAGCTGACAGCAGGACTAGCTATAATGTGTAAGTCTGGAGTCCAGGCTGTAGAGCTCAAAGAGCATTGTCTACACTGGATACAATTGTATCACTTCTCAGCTGAGAGCAGGACTAGCTATGTACAATGTGTCAGTCCAGGCTCACAGAGCATTGTTTAGGCTGGGTATACTTGTCTCGGACATCTCGGAGCAGGACCAGGTATCTATAGGTAATAGACACAAATATGACAAATGGGTAAGGGGAACAGATATGGAGGTGAGGGAGTATTCCACCCTTCAGTATAACAATAAGTGTTGGGATTAGCACTTAGAAGACACATAAATATACATTAGATCAGATGCTCAACAGCAACATGAAAGCAAACAAAAGACTTGTAGAACGCCACTTGGCAGCGAATGATTCACTCTCTGCAACATCTGTCTGGTGACTTTAATTTGTTAAAGAAAACACATTCAGCAAAGTCGAGCGCTATGAAATATTTACAAGGACCGAGCGCCGTATAAATGACTATTGATCACTTTTCTCGAATTTCTTTGAAAAGTGAAAGGTTTTCCCTCACTGCACGGTGATGAAGAAGACAACATGTCATGTGTATGGATGGGGCTGAGAACAAGGGGTCGCCAGCAGTTACCCATGACATGTTTATAAAGTAAGTGAACCCAATCATAGATAACGCTGCCCGTAATGGAGCTGCAGGCAATTTTTATTTATTCCCCCCCCCCCCCCTCTCCTTTTTTAAATATTTGAAAATTCTCTTATTCCTTAAAGGTGACCTGTCACCTCCCCTCACATGTCTTATTAGTAAGTCCTTGTATTCCCCATGAAATAACAATTCTGGATCACTTACTCTATGATGTGCCGTTCCTTTGTTAATCTCATTGGACATGTATAACTTAATAGCCAACTGGGTGTTACCAAGTGGGGGCGTGTCCCTATACAGTGTCCAAGAACCTTAGTTTGAGTATAAGTTGTTCCTGTTTATGCTGATCCTGCAGGGCCCATGCCTGAGAGTGCGCTGCTGTTCCAGTTTATTTCCATTTCTGATCCAGCTTAGCATAGAGTACTATGTACACCAGAGGTGCGACTGCTGCAAGAATCAGCTTGTCCACGCTGAAAGAGTCATCTTCTACAAGACTTCAAAGTCCTGCGATCCGTAGTGTTTCAGTTTTCAGTCAGAGGTTGAAGAAGTGTTTCTCGTCTGTGTGCCCCTCTGCTAGTTGCTGAGGGGCTCAGGGTTGAGGATCTTGTCACGGTAAGCCAAGAGTAGGACCAGCTGGCAACCGCTGAATACGCTGAGCAAGAGCTGGCAAGTAAACAAGTCAAGTCAGCAACAACTGGCATCAAGGTACAAAACCAAAAAGCGAACGGATAGTCAGCGGTCAGGCAGGAGGTCAGGTAACAGGCAGAACAACAGCAAGGGAGGCTAGAGCAGGGAACACTGGGATAGAGACAAAGGGAGCTGGGACTAGTATACACTAATAGCCAGCAAGAACTAATTGGCTCTGCTGTTAATTTATGAGGATCAAGAGCCCAGTCCAGATCCCCATTGGACCGGCGCTCTGATCCTCAAGGTCCCTAACAGGCAGAGGCATCTGTCAATCAAAAATCACTGCTCAGCTGCAGTGATCAAGGCTAGCAGTGAGCAGTGTAACTCCTGCATTGCCAGGAGGCTGAAAGGAAAGCGGGTGTGTCACACAAAAAGTAAAAACAGGCCCAGTTCCCACCAGGCTCACTACACATTCCTGACAGTTGAATATACGTTTGTTAGTAGGAATAGTCGCACAACGTGGGTGATTTAAGATCTCGCAGGCTAGTGGTGTAACAATCACTGTCATAGGGGGCGCCACTGCAAGCAGGCCCAGGGGCAAAGGAGGCATCCAGGGAACATGCTCTAGGACCGCAATTGAGCACCACTTTCAATGTTATCCCCATCCTCAGGACGCGCATGTAGTACATGAAGGAGCATAGAATTATTGGACTCAAGCTTTTGGGGTTTTGCAGGTTTTTTTTTCAGTTTAGTTTTCTAGTATGTATAAAATCTTTATAACTAGGCCTTCTTAAAGGGGTTATCTTTATGGGACAAAATAGAAAGAAAGAAAAAAAAAACCTACCTACCCCTGATCCACTGATCTCTCTTAGTGGCTGTTTTGCTCCTCCAATCCTCCTGGCCCTATTAGTCAATGTAATGACAAGGGAAAAAACCAAGGCCAGGTATCCATCCACATACAGCTGTTTCAGGTGTTGCCCCTCATCAGTGTGGAGCAGAATTCTGGCTAGGTGGGAGCAATGCCTAGTAAAGCCATAAGAGAAACAGATTCCTGATCTCAGGGAGACCAGCCAAACGATAACACTGCCGGCTGCCGGTTAAAGTGCTCAATGCAGTGACATCCTAGTTGCATTACTCCCTGGGAAACACGAATATGCAAAAGAAGAGCCGTGGAGCCTCATCTGAGAGTCTCGAAACACAGGACTAGCCAGATATCCCTCTAGGAAGGACCCAGCCGAGGGGCGGCTCCTGTAGGGAAACCACAATGTTGCAGATAAAGCCTGCCAGGGACTTGTTTACAAACATCAGCTGTGTCAGAAGTGAGGGGGGAGGAGGGGGAGACAGAGAGAAAGGCACACACACAGATTTTTGTGTTTTCAGCAGAAAGCAGCAGTTCAGAACTGGGGGAAGGAGACTGAATAGATAATAACAAATATGGAAGGAATTGTTAGTCTCACCATGGGCAGCAACATATTAAAAGTTATGTTTGAGTGGAATACCCCTTTAATGTTTTAATAAACATCCTAATGTCAAGTTTAGCAGAGAGGCGAGATGCTATGGAGCTGTTCTCCCACTAGACATCAGTGTTTGTAGCGTCAGCACATTCTTTCCTCTAGTCAGTGTTGATCTTGCGGGGCTGATGGGGATGCATTACCCAGGCGGTGAATAGAGCTCAGGCTACAAATGCCACGGGCACAGACTGGAGGCACGAAGAGCGATGACGCCTTTACAGGCAATTTGTCACTAGAGGCTGAGTGATATTTTTTCTTTCTGTACATTAAGCATTATATTCCCTCTTTCTGGTACATAACATTTTTATAGTTTTTTTTTTTTTACCTACACCATTGTATCTCATCAACTGACAGATCATCATGTTATTCCCCAACCCTGCATCACATCAAAACTGTAACAACCTCCTCGACAATTTTATTTTATTTTTTACTGTATTAGTGTTGTGAGTATCAACGTGTCATCGATGTGTGATTACGCCTTTACAGGTAATCAGAGGTGTAGCTCTCAAGGTCCCCATATACCCTATACTTTAGTTGCATGTACCCACCTCTGTTTAAGGTGCATGCAGCTCTCCTGACCATCCACACATGATGATGATGTTGGTGGAGAATCACTGTGGAAAATCACTGTCCTATCCCTTAGTTTTGGGAGAGATAAGCCGCAGCCAAAGCTCTCTGGCTTCGGCTTCCTCTTCCCCTCTTTATATAAAATAAACAATCGCCTGCCGTGCTGAACATTCCTGTGTATGCTGAGGATGGTAGAGATAACCATCATTCATCATCAGTTATTGGAGGTGTATGACCACCTTAAAGGGGTTGTCCAGGCTCAGAAAAACATGGCTCCTTTCCTTCAGAAACAGCACCTTTCCTGTGCTCAGTTTGGGTGTGGGGTTTTGCAGCTCTGTTCCATTGAAGTGAATGGACCTAAATTGCAATACCACACAAAACCTGAGGACAGGGGTGGCGCTGTTTGTACAAGAAAGTATCTGTGCCTTTTCTAATCCTGGATAACCCCTTTAAGTGGTGCAGAGATAGGAGATGCATCCAATACCTGATGCCCTCTGTGCTACATTAGAGGATACCAGTATTATAAATGGCACATGGTACGTGGATCCTCTGGTTACAGATTTTGCAGTGGGGTTACGCCTCTATATACACCTATAATGTTTGTACATATGTGGTGTCCCACTAGGGGTGTTTCGTTTTACCTGGGCCCTGGCTCTCTGCGAGGTCCCCTCTACAGAAAAGTCTTAGTCTTAGTCAGCACCCCGCATGGGTAGGATGCAGGACAGTGCCCTCTTATAAACTTCTTTCTTGAAGTGCCTGTACGCTGCGTGATGCAGTGATAAACCCTTCAGGAGAGGACTAGCCAACGGATCATCTCAACCAATGCCGAGGACTAGGAGTAACTACAGTGCAGGACAGTATCCACTAAAGAGCCAAAGAGCTAGGAACTGATCTGGGTGGAGCAAAGTTACTGCAAAGTCTATGAACTCCATCTCGCAGCATAAGTGTCAGCAAGAAACCCTCAGCACTCTGCTCATCCAGGGTGACAAGGTCTGGGGCCTGTGTCACCCATTAGTACGGTTCAGCCAAACCTAGTGGGCATAAGATGGTGTGAAGACTATAGATAAGTCAAAACACAGGCACAAGTTGTCTTCTACTTCTACAAGGATTCTTCTATACATTCCAACCTCCTAGCAGAGCACATTACTACCGTCCGTCCGTCCCATACAACACATTACTACCGGCCGTCTCCCCGCTACAACATCATCCGGGGCTCACCACACATAAAAATGTAATTGTATTGTTCCAGCCATGCCTGTCCTATTGATTCACATAGCTAGCATGCAATACCACATCTTACCTGTAGTAGCCGCTGGAAGTTAAACTCCTAAAGTCTTTCTTTACTTCGTGCTGTAAACATTTTTTTACATTTTTATTTATTTTCCTGTAATCAAGCGTTAGGAGACCTAAACCTCTTTGTTCTATGTGAATACAACTCATTATCATTAAAAAGAAAAAAAAAATCACAACAAAAAATCCCATTCTCGCCACTTACTCAGTAATCCTGCAGGAATGAAGTTTTAGGTGTCGGTAACAAGGTCGTGTAAATCAACCTCATCCGTCTCCGTAAATCTTCGATTTTACAAATAATTATCACGTCCTTATGATGAACAAAGAGGTTAATTAGCACCTTCTAAGGTTTACAGAGAGTGTTATCAGGTATCGGTGGCGTAAGCGTCTTAGCTGGAAACTACAGAATCATCAGAAGGAGAATTAGCGAGAAGAAGAAATCTTATTTACTTTTCAGTCTCAAGGTTTTTAGCGGATCTCCACCTAGATGATAGAATTTTAAGGTGCTCTTCACTTGTTAGAGAAGTAGTAGGTTTTCTATGGGGATTTGCTGCTGCTCTGGACAGTTCCTGATATAGACAGAGGTGGCAGCAGAGAGCACTGTGTCGGACTGGAAAGAATACACCACTTCCTGCAGGACATACAGCAGCTGATAAATACTGGAAGACTTGAGATTTTTAAAATATAAATAAATTTCAAATCTGTATAACTTAAAGGGGTTGTACTGTTGAGAAAACTAGGTGCATTATGGGATTATGGGAAATACATGTATTATGTTTTTTCATCCTTTTTTCCCCAAAAATAGATGGAAAAAAACAAACAAACAAACAAAAAAAAACGAGTGGGAACCCAGCCTAATAAATCTGTCGGATTTAAAAACTATGTGGGAGATTTATCAAACATGGTGTAAAGTGAAACTGGCTCAGTCGCCCCTAGCAACCAATCAGATTCCACCTTTCATTCCTCACAGGCTCTTTGGAAAATGAAAGGTGGAATCTGATTGGTTGCTAGGGGCAACCGGGACAGGGCCATGATATTACTGTTTTGTGCTCCGCGTGATAACTCTGTAACACAGTACCTGGTGGAACGTGCCGTACATTTTCATGCCTCCATATGACATTGGGGCCTTAGGGATACACAGAAGGTCACTGTACAGCAGAACGTATGTGTATAAGCCCTTATGTATGCCGCACATATAACCTGTATGTGACATGGCGCATGCTACATGATAGTTATATACACAGGGAACCTGCCGTACAATCCCATCCCCTCAGGGGGTCCATGCATTCCGCTGAAGGTCACAGCCTGGGGGAAGGAAGCTATTTCTGTATGAAATTTTGCTGAGATCACACCGATCAGCCATAACATTAAAACCACTGACCTGTGAATTGAATAACATGGATTATCTGGTGACCAATGGTGCCTGTTATGGATGGGATATATCAGGAGGTAGTGATCAGTCGGTTCTTGAAGTTGATGAGGATGTGAGAGCCAAACAGTGATATGTAGGTGCCACAGATCATCTCCGAAGCGGCGGTCTTGAGGGTTTCCCTGGCATATAGTGATCAGTACTGACAAAAAGTGTCCAAGGGACAGGCACATGGAGGCCCAAAACTGCTGTGTAGGATGGCAGTGCCTTATGGGATAACCAAAGTCTCATTCCCATGAGTCAATCAGCTCGCTGGTTACTTCAGGCTTTGCTCCACCAATAGGAAATCTACCCTTGACCATATACGTGGGAATGGAAAGGGCCGTGTGCTGAGTAGTATAGTGTGGCAGTGGACCATAGACTGCTGTTTGTGTTTGTTCTGTGTTGCTGTGTTTCTGTTTCCTGAGATTCAGAAGTATGCCTTGCTAAACAACCAAGGGTGCAACTACCTCTGAGGGGCAAGCCTGACCCCTCTGTGAGGGTTATTGTCTTAAGTCAAGTCCTCTGAGGTACTACACAAGTTCTGTCAGGGGTTGGAGAAGTTGCCGTTCTTGCCGAAAGGGTCCATCTTCCACCAAGTTCTGTTTCAAGCTAACGCCAAGGTTGGCTCCTACCAGCTTCCCAGCCGATGGGCCCTCTTCCACCGGACGATTATCGTTCAGATTATCATTAAATCATTAGAATCTAAACGATAATCGTTCAGTTGAAATGCAGTTAACGATTAACGACCGAACGAGAAATCGTTGATCGCTTTATAAGACCTGGACCTATTTTTATCGTTACTCGTTCGCAAAACGTTCTGCATTGAATAAGACATCGTTCGATTGTTTGCAATAGATACGAACGCAATAGCGAATAAACAGCGAAGAAAAAGCTATCGCAATTAAGATCATAAGTAACGGTTATCGTTCCATGGAAATGAGTGAACGTTTTCAGGTCTTTCACAATAGCGGTCGTTTAAGATTGTTAATCGTTAACAATTATGCAAACGATAATCGCCCGGGGGAATAGGGCCCGATGCCAAGTATTCCTGCATACATCAAATGTTCCATGAATAATGGTTTTCTCTTTTTCTCTGTGAGGGTTATTGTCTCAAGTCCTCTGAGGTACTACACAAGTTCTGTCAGGGGTTGGAGAAGTTGCCGTTCTTGCCGAAAGGGCCCATCTTCCACCAAGTTCTGTTTCAAGCTAACGCCAAGGTTGGCTCCTACCAGCTTCCCAGCTGGTGCCAAGTACTCCTGCATACATCGGATTTTCCGTGAGTAATGGTTTTCTCTTTTTCAAGTCTGCAGCCCAACCAAAGCTGTGAAGGTCCTCACCAATACCCATCAATGGAGGCCGCACCTCAAACCTTCCTGATACCACAGGGCTATGGGTTCTAGGACAGATCATAACAAGAGGGGACAACACAATCTAAGATGTTAATGTTCCGGCTGGTACATGTACAGGCTGCGTATACTCTTCCTGTATTCTCAGACAATGGGCCCCCCCGGCCCTTTAATTGCAGACGTCACTTTAAGTGCAGCTCAGAGACTGATGAATTTAAGGGCAGGAACATTAACCGCACATCACACTGTATAATCCCAGCAATCTGCTCACAACTCTACGGCAGGCAGAAAACAAATGATTATGTTTTACAGACAGGATCATTTCCCCGCAAAATATATTTAACACAAATACAGGAATTTCCCAACATTGTGTTTTGTATAATTAACATCCATTTGCAGCCATTAAAGCAAACACATCCGTCTTATATAGTTTAAGATTTCAGCGTTTCTGCAGACACCACATGGGGAAGATTTGCTGGGATATATATATATATATATATATATATATATACGCGTGATGCGGAATAAAGCACCTTATTAACTGAGCTTCTACTAGGCTGCTAGGATCACTCTCACCACTAGATGGCAGCTGACCACAACAAAAATATCATGTTTTTTTTTTTTCACGGATGTGTAAGAATTATTAAGAAAAACTTAAATACACTACATTGTTACACGAGGTCAAGTATTTGATTCTGCTCATAAACATTTCTAGGTGAATATGAATATTTTTCCACATTACAAGATTATTTTACACCTACAGATCTATAGGGATCTGGCTTATTGCCTGTTTACACCCAGTCTGCATTAAAAGCGAATGTTACCATTTGTATATGGAAAGTGCTAGAAAAAACATCAGACTTAGTTAAATCCGAGATGTGAATGATGAGGTTCTGCAACAGCTGAGGTGTAGTATGATGTTCTGCAGCAGATTGGGTGTAGGATGATGTTCTGCGGCAGCTGAGGTGTATTATGAAGTTCTGCAGCAGCTGAGGTGTATTATGAGGTTCTGCAGCAGCTGGGGTATAGCATGATGTTCTGCGGCAGCTGAGGTGTAGTATGATCTGCAGCAGCTGAGGTGTAGTATGATGTTCTGCAGCAGCTGAGGTGTATTATGATGTTCTGTAGCAGCAGCTGAGGTGTATTATGAGGTTCTGCAGCAGCTGAGTTGTATTATGAGGTTCTGCAGCAGCTGAGTTGTATTATGAGGTTCTGCAGCAGCTGAGGTGTGTTGTGAGATTCTGCAGCAGCTGAGGTGTATGATGAGGTTCTGCAGCAGCTGAGGTGTATTATGAGGTTCTGCAGCAGCTGAGGTGTATTATGAGGTTCTGCAGCAGTTGAGGTGTATTAAGAGGTTATGCAGCAGCTGAGGTGTATTATGATGTTCTGTGGCAGCTGAGGTGTATGATGAGGTTCTGCAGCAGCTGGGGTATATTATGATGTTCTGCAGCAGCTGAGGTGTATTTATGATGTTCTGTAGCAGCAGCTGAGGTGTGTATGATGAGGTTCTGCAGCAGCTGAGGTAAGTTATGAGGTTCTGCAGCAGCTGAGGTATATGATGAGGTTCTGCAACAGCAGAAGTGTATGATGAGGTTCTGCAGCAGCTGAGGTGTAGTATGAGGTTCTGCAGAAGCTGAGGTGTGTATTATGTGGTTCTGCAGCAGCTGAGTTGTATTATAAGGTTCTGCAGGAGCTGAGGTGTATGATGAGGTTCTGCAGTACAGCAGCTGAAGTGTATAATGAGGTTCTGCAGCAGCTGAGGTGTATTAAAAGGTTCTGCAGCAGCTGAGGTGTGTTGTGAGGTTCTGCAGCAACTGAGGTGTGTTGTGAGGTTCTGCAGCAGCTGAGGTGTATGATGAGGTTCTGCAGCAGCTGAGGTGTATTAGGAGGTTCTGCAGCAGCTGAGGTGTATTAGGAGGTTCTGCAGCAGCTGAGGTGTATGATGAGGTTCTGCAGCAGCTGAGGTGTATTAAGAGGTTCTGCAGCAGCTGAGGTGTATGATGAGGTTCTGCAGCAGCTGAGGTGTATTATGAAGTACTGCAGCAGCTGAAGTGTAGTATGTGGTTCTGCAGCTAAGGTGTACTATAACTATAGTAATAAAGTTTTTAAAAATCCTAATCACATGGGGGGAATTAATCAAGACTGGCATACTCAGTAGCAGATTATAATAGGTGCGCTATGGGCGATAGCCCAGGGCCCTGAGCTCCTGGGGGGCCCATGGACCCCCAAACAGACTTATACTTTCAGTGGTGTATTATCTCCAGGCTACAGTTCTGCCATGATTTGCATAAAAAGTTCGAAGTTATACGTTTTTTACTGCAATTTTGCACAAATCAGGGCAAAACTGCAGCCAGGAGACATATTGAAGGACCTTATCATGTGACAATGATGTCAAACAGGTCCTTTACAGGCTGCATTATGGAGGAAAAAGATTAAAGACTGCACCCGGCGTACCAAATCTACACCTGTTTCCAGCAGGTGTAGATTTGGATCATGATTGTAAATCATGATAAATGGGGTGTGGGAGGAGGCCTCAACTTCAGAGAACGGAGTATACATAGATGTCAAATATGTCTGAACCTGTATCTATCTCTCATACTAATATAGGATTTGTGAGTCTGATATCATCTACATAAAGATTTCCTTCCTCATCTGCACATGTTCCTCTTGTCTGTGTCTCCACTGTCTCTATACCCCTCTATCTCCTATGTCTCTATACCCCTCTATCTCCTATGTCTCTATACCCCTCTATCTCCTTTGTCTCTATACCCCTCTATCTCCTATGTCTCTATACCCCTCTATCTCCTATGTCTCTATACTCCTCTATCTCCTATGTCTCTATACTCCTCTATCTCCTATGTCTCTATACTCCTCTATCTCCTATGTCTCTATACTCCTCTATCTCCTATGTCTCTATACTCCTCTATCTCCTATGTCTCTATACCCCTCTATCTCCTTTGTCTCTATACTCCTCTGTCTCCTATGTCTCTATACTCCTCTGTCTCCTATGTCTCTATACCCCTCTATTTCCTATGTCTCTATACGCCTCTATCTCCTTTGTCTCTATACTCCTCTATCTCCTATGTCTCTATACCCCTCTATCTCCTATGTCTCTATACCCCTCTATCTCCTTTGTCTCTATACCCCTCTATCTCCTATGTCTCTATACCCCTCTATCTCCTATGTCTCTATACTCCTCTGTCTCCTATGTCTCTATACTCCTCTGTCTCCTATGTCTCTATACCCCTCTATCTCCTATGTCTCTATACTCCTCTATCTCCTTTGTCTCTATACTCCTCTATCTCCTTTGTCTCTATACCCCTCTATCTCCTTTGTCTCTATACCCCTGTGTCTCCTCCTCTCTATACCCCTGTGTCTCCTCCTCTCTATACCCATGTGTCTCCTCCTCTCTATACCCCTGTGTCTCCTCCTCTCTATACCCCTGTGTCTCCTCCTCTCTATACCCATGTGTCTCCTCCTATCTATACCCCTGTGTCTCCTCCTCTCTATACCCCTATGTCTCCTCCTCTCTATACCCCTGTGTCTCCTCCTCTCTATACCCCTGTGCCTCCTCCTCTCTATACCCCTATGTCTCCTCCTCTCTATACCCCTGTGTCTCCTCCTCTCTATACCCCTGTGTCTCCTCCTCTCTATACTCCTGTGTCTTGTCCTCTCTATACCATGTGTCTCCTCCTGGTTCACAAGTAGGTTGAAAGTATGTGTAATAAGGTTATGAAGGGGGAGATTTATCAAACATGGTGTAAAGTGAAACTGGCTCAGTTGCCCCTAGCAACCAATCAGATTCCACCTTTCATTCCTCACAGACTCTTTGGAAAATGAAAGATGGAATCTGATTGGTTGCTAGGGGCAACTACGCCAGTTTCACTTTACACCATGTTTGATAAATCTTCCCTGTCAGTTGTGTTTTTTTTTTTGCATGCAAATCAATAATGGGGCGCACACCCTCAGTAAATCCAGAAGGTTTTTCTGCAGGATAAAATAAAACCCGATTATCCCCCCGCACTAGAAGTGACCGTTTTTTAGAATAGAAAACATGTCAAAAAACCTGTCACTGGCACACAGCAGAGCCAGACAGAAAGATTAATGAAAAAAAAAATATATATATATATATATTAATTATTATCTCTAAAAAGGACTGTTGGGTTCTTAATTTTTTATTTTATTTTATTTTTTATTTTTTACAGAGGACACCTGGTCCTTATAGTGCGAAAGCACTGGATTCTGTCTGCCTCCCTACACTGACAATTTCCCAATGTTCAAAGCCTTACTTGGTCAGCTCTCCCTCCCTACACTGACAATTTTACAACGTTCTAAGCCCTACTCAGTCAGCTCTCCCTCCCTACACTGACTAACTACCACTGTGAATATTGCTGCCTAACTAAATTCAAATGCTGTCCCTGCTCGTGTCACTCTCCCTACTGAACGGCACAAGAATCAGGAAAGACTGAAAAAATTTACCTCAGGAATCAGGAAAGACCGAGAAAATTTGTTGTGTTTTTGTAGAATGTACGTAACGTCCGCAATGACGCTAATCGTATGGCCAATCACAGTATGCCTGTAATAAACATGGCTACAACATTACCTGATGTGCTCTTTCGTCCCCTTACGTCCATTGGCTCTTTCAAATCAGTGAACACAAACAATTAGCGTCATGTTCATACGAACATACAAACATTTACGAACGTGTTCGCTCATCACTAATCAGGTTAGATACTTCCCTTTAAGATTCTGTTCACATTAGAATCATGGATTCCAGTTCTACTAAACCCTAACACAATGCTAGAGTCTGGATACCAGTAAAAAGAACGGACGACAATGGAAACCTTTGGATCACGGTTGGGTTTCCATCCTGTTTTATAGGAACGTGACTGCAGACTGTGATGTTTCCATAAGAAATCCCGATGGAAGCTCCTTCCATAGAACTTTCTAGTTTAGCTGATTTTTCATCACTTTTTGTTTTGTTAGTTTCGCCGGTCACGTGATTGTATTTGACAATGTTTGACTTTGATCTCATTGTGAATGATAATGGTCAAACAGCAATAACAATAGGAAATTCTAGTCAATCATGTGAATTTCCAGATGTATTTCTCAAACAAGGTTGCATCAAAGCCATCAGCTCTTGCAAGATGAAATTCCACCGAACATGTTGTAAGTCATCTGTCAAGAATGGGGTTAACTAGCCCAGAAAGCGGCGCCCACCAGAGGACTTCATTAGCTTTATGTGCTGCTGCCGCGGCTTCATTTCCTCCCACCTGAGGCTATGATTTATTTATTTCAAAATAAGAACAAGGAGGGGGGGGGGGCAAATCACAACATAGCGGAAAATCCAAAGAAACCTGGTATGTCTGCTGTCAGTGAAGTCAGTAAGAAGAAGAGAGAGATACGGCATTTTATATTACAAATTATTTTTTACTAACAAAGGGTCTAACATCCAATAAAGCTGGAATTTGTCCAGTTTTGCTTAAAGCTTATGAAAAACCGGTGTTTATTTTTTGGTTGCTAGTTGGTTTTTGGCTCTTAGCTCCACTCCCTTCAATTACTTGTTACGGTAGCCTTGAGTAGCGTTGGTACCCACCCCCAAACAAACAGGCATTGCCCCCAAAGTTTGCAGGAAGAATAGACCAAAGTGCAATGGCTTAAACAGAATAACGTCCGTATACTCAAAATCTTCAGTGCAATACAATAGGAATACTTTTGGAATACAGGTGCAGGCAAGAGATAGTGGTATAGACTTAGTAGGTAGAAGCAAAAAAGGAGTAGAGAAGCATCTTGGGGGCCCTGTCCAATGTTGCTATGTACTCTGCCGGGATAGCATAGTAGAAGAAAAGAAGAAGAGAAGATGCTCGTAGATCCCTTTTCTGATCTGACTGCCTTATTCCCTATAGTGTCGGGTGACCCGTCCTGCTAGGGTAGTACGAGATCAAAAGTCCCTGTGCTGGGTTGAGCAGACTTCCCAGAATAGCTGTGCGTTACAATAGGATACATAGGCTTTAACTGCACCTTTGTCCTACTGAGGTCAGTATCTAGCTCAGGTATGCTGCCCTGTGTGGTGTAAAGAGTGTCCCAGATGTGGACAAGGTGATCCTCAGAGAATGTCCTTCCTCCTGAGGGTCCTAGCACTGCATGCTAGCTGACATTAACAGAACAGGATAAAATCTGTTTTCTAGGTCCCTGACAAGGGTCCTAGCCTAAGTAAGGCCCTGGCTTTACTGCAGCAGGAACTGTGTCTCTGGGTTGCTCTCTTCCTGACTAAACTGAAAGACTTCCCCACCAGGAACTAACCTCCCTTTTATAGGGGCAAACTAACCTTACTGGTGATTGGTGGGGCTGTGTGGTGCAGAGAAAGGAAAGCTTGGATAGGAGAAAGAAAGGAAGGAAAATACCTGCACCTGTGATAGGATAAAAACACATGTGACAAAAACAAGTTAAACTAATGCTTCCTTCAGCTGAGCATGCTAAAAGACTTACAGTGAAAACAGTAGCGACACCTAGTGAGGAAAAACAAACACTACTACTCTCCTTCATCCCCTTGTGAGAACCTGAGTGCGTTACTTTGCCCACGTGCATAAGAGACTTAATGGCACACCTGTGCGGGGACACTACAGTACCACAATGTACTAGTGGTTCAAGGCCTACAGCCCACCGATACCATGATGTTGTACCATCTCAATGTGTTTGGCTACATCTCTAGGTTTAATGGAGACCATAAACGCCATATTCATAGGGTAAGCTTCTTAGGGAGAATTGCACGTTTTGCTGGATGGATTTCAGGAGTGGGCTGTAGCCGTTCAGTCGCTTTGACATTCTCTCACTTGTTTCTCGTTTTAGTTCATGTTTCCTCTGGTCTTCTTGGGATCATTTCAAGTCACAGCTGGCGGTTGATGAATATATTGTCAAGAAGCAACTCTGAAGGCGGACTTTCCCGCTGGGAGTCCGGTAGCTGGCAACAGCGCTTCCAGGCACGATGGTGTTTGAATTTTAAGTGTTTTACCATTCTATGGTCGAGAAACTTTTTAATAAAGCTGAGACCGATCCCGTCCAATGATAGGTTATTTGGGGTGTTTGGTTTATGTGGGTGGTAAGGGTGGGGTAATTCTTCTGCCATCAGTAGGTATTTGAACAGGGTACACTACTGGGTTGGGGGCTAGCAACTGTGTAGAACCCCATAATTTAAAGCGACTCTGTACCCACTGTTCCCCCCCCCCACTACTTATACCTGTTTGTAGCTTATGTGAAGCCCATTCTTCTGTTATTTTTGTCCACGCTGGTTGAGCTTTTGTTTGGCTAAAAAGCAAACTTTAGTTGAAGAGATGGTGTGTCTAAGAAGCGGGGCCAAGAGCGTTCGTGCCTAGGTGAAGCGCCGCTTGTGTAGTCTTGGTCTGCGTCTCCCCCTCCTCTCGTTCCGCCCTCTGTCCGCCCTCACAGAACACGTTGTTATTGCACCTTCCCTGTTGCCGTGACGTTGTGGGTCAAGCTGCGTGTCGTCCCTGCCCTGTGTTAGAGATGCGCTTGTGCCTGCCCTGCCTCCCATGTTTGTCTGAGCTGCCTCCCATTGTCCCTGCATCGCCTCCCATGTCTGTCTGTGGCCACCACGCCCCCCGCTTACGTTCTTTCCGTCTGCGTCCTGAATCCTTTTCTCTGCGCAGTAGCAAACTTATCCCGCAAAGACGCAGTGATGCGACCTGTCTTCTCCGGCCAGTCTAAAGCGTCATTGCGCCTGCACGGGATACGTTCGCTACGGCGCACAATGGCCGAAGCCAAGAAGAGGACTCAGGACGCGGACGGAAAGAGCACAAGCGGGGGGCATGGTGGCCGCAGACAGACATGGGAGGCGGCTCAGACACACATGGGAGGTGGGGCAGGCACAAGCGCATCGCTAACACAGGGCGTGGACGACGTGCAGCATGACCTCCAACGTCATGGCAATGGCGCAGGCGCAAAAACAATGTGTCCTGTGGGGGCGGATAAAGGGCTGAACAAGAGGAGGGGGAGAGGCAGACCAAGACCACACAGGCGGCGCTTCACCTGGGCACGAACGCTCTCGGCCCCGCCTCTTAACTAAGCTCAACCAGTGTGGACAAAAATAACAGAAGAATGGGCTTCACATAAGCCACAAACAGGTATAAGTAGTTTTTTCTTTTTTTTGGGGGGGGAATAGTGGGTACAGAGTCGCTTTAAGGGTGCCTTCACACCTACCGGATCCACAGCGGATCTCATTTCTGCGGATTTGAAGCGAGAACCGCTGCGGATCCGGTACCATTCACCCCTATGATAGCACATACTCGCAGCGGGATTGACATCCCGCTGTGAATATGTGCTTTAACCTCTCACTGTCCGTAGCCCCGCCGCTGCATTAGCCCATCCTCGGCCGCATCCCCCATCTCCGGCTGCATCCCCCCATCCACTGCCGCATCCACCAGCCCGCATCCTGCAGCCCGCCGCCGAGAGCATAAAGTACCTGCTCGGCAGCGCGGCTACAGTGAGGCTCTCGGCACCGGTCCTGCTAATGTGCGGGACTGGAGCTGGGAGCCTCACTGCAGCCGCGCCGCCGAGCAGGTACTTTATGCTCTCGGCGGCGGGCTGCAGGATGCGGCCGGGGATAGGGGATGCGGGCTGCTGGATGCGGCGGGTGATGGGGGGATGCGGCCGGAGATAGGGGATGCGGCCGAGAATGGGCTAATGCGGCAGCAGGGCTGCGGACAGCAAGGGGTTAAAGCACACATTCACAGCGGGATGTTAATCCCGCTGCGAATATGTGCTATCATAGGCAGGGCCGTTTTAATACATTGGTGGGCCCAGTGCACAGGCCTCAAGAGTGGGCCCCCCTGACCCCAACCCAGCGTTATCAGAATCGGAGCTCCACACACAGTATAATCCCCTGAAAATGTCCCCACACTGTATTAAGAGCCCCAATACATACGGTAGTTACCTCATAACGATATCAACAATGATACCATTATACCCTATAACAGTTACACCCCTATGTGCTCCCCCACAGCTGTGTGCTGCCCCCAGTAGTAAGTATATAGACACCTGTGTGCTGCCCCCAGTACTATAGACCACTAGGTGCTGCTCCCAGTAGTATATATACCCCCTGTGCACCTCCCAGTAGTATATAGACCCCTTGTGGGCTGCCCCCAGTACTATAGACCACTAGGTGCTGCCCCTAGTAGTATATAGCCTCCTCTGTGCTCCCCCAGGGCGCCCCCTTGGCAGGCTTGTGGCCGGAGCCCTGTGCGACCGCAATGGTCGCACAGAGCAAAGGCCGGCCCTGCGCAGGGTGGGCCCCTTTAACCAGTGGGCCCGGTGCACGTGCACCATGTGCCCTCTGGTTAAAGCGGCCCTGATCATAGGGATGAATGGTACCGGATCCGCAGCGGTTCTCGCTTCGAATCAGCAGAAGTGAGATCCGCTGTGGATCCGGTAGGTGTGAAGGCACCCTAAAGGGAACAAAAACCGCATATGCCCCTAATGTAAAGGAAATGTGCTGGTACATCGCCCAGCACACTTCCCAAACATGCCCCCGTACTCTCCGTCCCCTCCTTGGTTATGCCGCAACCTTACATTTTTGAAGTCCCGCGCTGTATGGTAATAAGGTGTAAGTAGTCACGGTGGGCGTATGTAGTCATGGTGTGGGCGGCTGTAGTCATGGTCCTGGGCGGCTGTGAACGCTGTAATCACGCCCAGAGGGGCGTGATTGAAGGAGCTGGCTCTGCTGACGTCACCCGTGGATTGCGTTCCACGTCGGTGGCGCCTTTAGCACGCCGTGCATGCGCAGTACGGCGGGAGAAGACGCTGATGTTCTTCGCTTGCGCGGTGTGCTAAAGATGTTGCAGCGCCGCCAACGTGAGCGCAGTCCCCCGGGTGACGTCGGCAGAGCCAGCTCCTTCAATCACGCCCCTCTGGGCGTGATTACAGTGTTCACAGTTGCCAAGGACCATGACTACAGCTGCCCACACCATGACTACATACGCTCACCGTGACTACTTGCACCTTATTACCATACAGTGCGGGACTTCAAAAATGTAAGATTGCGGCATAACCAAGGAAGGGACGGAGGGTACAGGGGGATGTTTGGGAAGCGTGCTGGGCGATGTACCAGCACGCTTCCTTAACATTAGGGGCATATTCGGTGTGATTGGTTCCCTTTAAGGTTGGTCATGAATGTAGATCATTCCGAGAGGCTCCAAAAAATATCCGGACAACTCTCTGTACTATTTGTGTCTCCTCTTTACCCTTACAGGAACCTTTATTATACAACGAGAAATAAAGCCGAAAGACGTTGAAAGTGTTTATGCTCGAGCATCATAAAATCCCATTAAATACTCTGCAGAGTGTTATATCCGTGTTGCAGAATTTCTAGTACAGCCTTGTAGATTTTATTAGTTTTTGGTAGTGTAAATAAATCAGGAATTGAGAACTCATAAAAACACTTAGGAAATAGAAATGGCCATAAAGCATAAGTAGTAATTTTCAATTCTTGGTTTTCTATGTCTCTCAAAACTTGCAATGGGCTTTGTGGAACTTTTTTTTTAAGTGTCTTTTAATATAAGATTTTATTGGATAATACACCCCCCTGGCAAAAATTGTGGAATCGCACACCGAGGTCACCGGGTTTATAAAGGTTTTTTTTGGGAGTTACATAAATCACAGATAAGATACAAAGCAATAGGTTACAGATGAACATTCTGGCTTTGTGGAACATCCTTTAAAGAAGTGAAAGAAATTTTATTTTATTATTGAATTTTTTTTTAAGTAGCAGAAGAAAATTGTGGAATCAATAAAATGTGCTTACAGACCTTACCAAGGTCCCAAGAGGGTTGATAATTGTGTCAGGGGAAATAATGATAAAGTTGTTTCAAAAAGATTCAACACAAGATTGTGTCAAATGATGATGGTTGTTCCCAGTCTGCTGTGTGTGTAAAATATGAAGCAAGTATAAACAAAATGGAAAACGTTATAAAAGCAATAGGTCTTGGAAATAAAAAAAAATATGCTCATCTCTCTATATGAAAATATATATATTTTTTTTACTAATTGAAACAAATATTCTGTTCTTCAAAAGATGGTGGTTGTCCCCAGTCTGCTTTGTGCAAAATATAAAGCAAGTATAAACACAATGGAAAAAGTTATATGGAAATAGAAAATGCTCATCTCTTTGTATATTTTATGACTATTAAAAAAAAAAAAATTAAGTAATTTAAACAAGTATTCTTGGTTGCTCCCAGTCAGCTGTGTGTAAAATTTAGTGCATGAATGAATGAAGGAAATGGAAAGAGAATGATAGGAAACTTGATAGGTAGGACAAGGAAGACGTAAAGCATCAGTAAATTCAGAGCAATAGGTCAAAAATACACAAATTAAAAACAAAATGGTGGAAACAGGAGTCATTGTTTGTGCTGGAATTGTAGAAATGCAAATGGAAAAGCCAAATGAAAGCCTAAATAAACAACTAAAAGAAAATCAGGCTACAGGGACAGTGAGATAAATCATGAGAGGAGTTTGAAGGATTGGATGAAAGTGATACCATGGATCAGTATCGTAGTCAGACTGGTGAAGGGTGAGGGCATGCAGTTTCAGAGGCAGGCCAGACAATTTGAGTCTACAACAGGACAGGCACATGGTACAGACAGGGATCTGGCAAAAAGAAGAAGAACAAGCACAGGCCAGGGTACACTGGAATTCAGCATAAACAGCAGACAGACACCTTTGCTATTCGTGCTGGAATGCAACTATGCTCAGGTAGGGAGGGGTAGGTGGATCTAGTTTAAATAGCTGAAGGTGGCTCTGGATTGGCAGAAACCAGTAGCAGGTAGAGACAAGCTGCTTCTATAAATCCAGAGCAGGCAGCCAAATGCGCAACCTAGTGGCCAGAGGCGCCATTGCAGCAGGGATCAGAGGAGCGGACAGGAGCATGGTGACGGGGAGTTAGACCAAAATTGAACAGCGTCATGGGAGGTAAGTAACGGGACCCAGCAGCATAACAAATCTGCATCAGCCAAGGAGATCAAAGGAGCTTGTGTCTAGGACCGTTTTAATAAAACATATGAAGGTAATACCTAAAGAAAACAATCACATTCCCCATATAGAACTGCATATCAGGTAAAGGGGTACTGTATATACAATAGGTGTCATTCCATTAATTGAAAATTGGTTTGGTGATGATGATGTCATTTATCATACAGCACGATGAGTGTTAGGGTAATACAACAGGTTATGGACTTCACTGGTTTTAATGTTATGGCTGGTCAGTGTGTGTACAGATATAAAGTCTGCAATATAGTGAACCAGATATTACCAGAGTCATGTAGAGAGTAAATAGTAAGAAGCATTACGATCCTGCCCCTACAGTACAACAGTTCTTGTGTCTCCGCCAGAGCGAGAACCATAGTTATGGGATTCATTATGACAAACAGTGTGAGCCGGAAGACACTGCAGCTGCTTCATAGGGAGAACCGAGGAACAATATAAACTCCAGGACGCTACCTGGTCCACCAAGAGGTTAATCAGAAGATTTATTGAAAATAAATCGGCAGCGCTGGAGCGGAGGAAGCGTGCACACGGGGGAGCGTAACAGAATAAAACACAGGATCAAACTGTAAGCAAAATCAATAATAGAAAGAGGCTGAAATCCGGACTCATAAAAACAAGACGGAATGTCCTACAGGAACGGGGACGACCACAGATTACGGCATCCAGAGCCGAAGAAATAGAAGGAGACGGCGGATTAACCCCTTAGATGCCACAGTCTAAATAGACTGAAGTATTAGAAGTGAGGTAGATGCAATGTAGACAAAGTGTACCTGAACAATAATCTATAGGACGTGCAGCGGTGCTCACTACTATAGCCTGGTGAGTGTGTATGGTGCCCTGAAGGTGATACTGTATGCATCGCTGCTCACTCACTATGCTGTGCACTCAGTCCAGCTAATATGCACTGCACCCTGTACCTAAGGCATTAAATTATATGCATCACTGCTCACTTCTGTATATGGCAGCCTGGAGGCAAGAAGGGTATGCATTACTGCTCACTTACTATGTTGGCTGAGCCTGGTACTCTGAATCCATCCCAACTAATGTGCACTGTGCCTAAGAAGATGAAAATATGCATCACCGCTCACATCTGTACATTCTCTGGGAGCCGGTTCTGAAACTAACCGGCTTAGAGTACTGTGCGCTTTGCTGCTTCTCTTATAGAAGTAGTGACGTGGTCCGGGTTGCTGGAACTGATGTTGGGTGGCCAGGAGTGGTGACACCCACCTCCGGACACACGGCATTTGGACCTTGGTTAGGTTGGGGTGCAAGGTGTAGGAGTCCCACTTTAAGCAACTTTCAAACTTTAGTCACAAACAGTGCTCAGATACTTAGTGGAAAAAAATACTTATCCAACAGGTGGATAGGTGAGTTGATAGAAGAAACAGTAGCTGGTGTCAGGGACCGGATAGGAGGCCCCTTGCCTAGTGTACTTTGTACTCTGCCGGGATGTGGTAAACTGTCTGTAGAGTGCTGAAGAAATCCTCGTGCTCACATATGGATGAGTCTAGTTATCTCACCTAACTGCCTTCTGCCCCACAGTGTCGGATGACCCGTCCTATGGGGTAGTACAAGTCCCAGGTCCCTGCTCTGGGTGGCGCTGGCTTGTAGTGTCATTCCTATAGAGATGAGCATCTGTCAGTAGAGAGTGGCTTGATGGCACTGTGCTCTACTGCAGGTCCAGTCTTGAGTTTGTCCGTCTCTTTCTCAAGGTGGTTGACTGTCCTGTTTTAGCGAGTAAGTGCACAGTGTTGGCAAGGGGTGAAAACTCCCTTGTCCCCGGTTTCCCTAGGGGTCTAATTTAGCAACCCATAGTGGTTGGGTAGCTAGGTCATTTGGAACAACTATATACATGTCCTGCATGGTCTGTAGCCGGGCACTAACTAACCTACAGCTAAAGGGAAGCAGCTGTTATAAAAGAGAAGTGTATGTGTAGCTAGACCTAAGTGTTAGCTGCAGCTGTGCTGTGTGAGTGTGACATTTAGTGGTTGGAGTAAGGAACAGCGGGCACCTGTCCTAACCTGTGACACTAGAGTGATGCACTTTTACCAAGGTGTAAGAAGGAAAAGTAAATACGTAGTAGGACACTACACTAGGGAGTATGTCTTTTGCAGGTACGTATCTTGCATGGCATACTAAACTGATAGCATAGATTGCTTTGAGAAAAGAGTGTGAGACTGAATATGTGTCTAAGTGTTCACCTGATAATGCTGCTGTACCACAGAACATACCATTTTTTCCAGCCATGTACTGCACTTTTGTTTTGATGCTGCCAGGGATTTCTGCATTATTTAACAATTCCTTCCACATTAATTATCTTTTTAGTCTCCTCCTTCCCCCAGTTCTAAGCTGCTGCTTCCTGCTGAAGACACAAAAACTGTATGTGAGTTGTTCACTCCATCTCCGCTCTTATTTCTCTCCCTTCTGAGACGGCTCATGTACAGTAAACAGTTTCCCTGGTTGGCTGTTTCTGCACTCTGTAATGCCAGAAGGGTTATTCTGAGGTCAAGTTGCTGATGACCTCACCCTGATTAATTCTACGTTTATTACAGAGTGCAAAGACAGCCGGCCAGGGATGCAGTCTTAGAAGAAGTTTTCTATGTCTACAGGAGAAAGCAGCAGCTCAGAACTGGGGGACTGAAAAAATAATAACAAGTATGGAACAAATTGTTCAGGGGGATGGTGTATTTTACCTGAGCAGAATACTGCTTTAAAGCTGCCAGCATACTCCTCTATTACAAGGTAAAATTGATGCTGTACTTATTCCCTGTCTTCATATGGAACACAGATCTGCTGCTGTTCTGTTGCTCATATACTCTCCTGCACAGCACTCCGCCGCCTCCAGAGACCAATGGGGAAATTTATCAAACTGGTGTAAAGAAGACTTGTCTTAGTTGCCCATAGTAACCAATCGGATTCCACCTTTCATTTCCAAAGAGTCTGTGAGGAAAGAAAAGTGGAATCTGATTGGTTGCTAGGGGCGACTGAGCCAGTTTCACTTTACACCAGTTTGATAAATCTCCCTCAGAGTTATTATTGAAGATAGGTGACATGTGATGTGTGCCGTCACCCACTACAGGGAGGGGATGGCGGTAGATATCCATGTATTCTGGGTTCAGGCCATCACACATGTAGGAGAAGAGACCCGGATCATGGCCATGTGAGGCCGGTGTACAGAGGCGCTCCGGCTCCCGACAGCACATTACTACGTGATAGATCATACTGCAGTTAAACCATTTGCACACAATTTTTAAAGATTGGAAAACCCCTTTAATTACTAAATCCATTTGTCATTGAATTGATTCTCCTACTGTGCGTGATCTGCTGGCGAGATGACGGATTAGATGAACTGGTGAACTGCGTGGATTCTGCTTATCTCTATCCATTACATCAATTTGAAGTGAAATACAATTTTACATAGATCTTATATGATTAGGATTATACCCGCCAGAACCGCTGATTTATTAGTATTATACAATTATGTTTATGCCAACCCCTACTAAAATGGTGTCGACGTTTATTAATTCTATTTTCTGTCCATGATTACGGGATCGCCCATCTTGCCTTGTCTGCTGTTAAAGAGGTTCTTTAAAACCAAAAAAAAAAAAAAAAAAAACAGCACCACCCCTCTCTTCAGGGTGTGTGTGGTATTACAACTCTGCTCTATTCACTTCAATGAAACTGAGCTGCAATGACACACACAAACTGAGGACAAGGGTGGCGTAGTTTCCTAAAGAAAGCGACTATGCCTTTCTAAACCTGGATAAGCCCTTTAACAACATTCAAAGATATCATTTACAGCAGTCACGTGGATTTTAAAGGCCTGCATTTAAAGTTGACTTTATTTAAAGATGATTTGTGGGAGAAGGTTGTGGGCATGCTCTGTGGCATGCTCTGTGTCGCTTATGGTACTGAGTTGGCTGTTGGGGAGTTTTCTCTGCAAGAAAAGATTTATCCAGACCAATGTCTTTTACGCACTTCGGCACATGGGCATGCTACATATACATAGCTCTACTTAAATCTCGGCACATCAGAGCTGGCGTAGGGTTCAGCAACGATTTCCGCCTGCATCAAGGCAAAAATATGGTGCGTGTGGAGGTCATTGCATGCAATGGACATGTCCTCTAACTGTCTGGGGTAATGCTTCGCAGCCCAGGCCAATGCCAGCATAGAGGCAAGTGCCCTCAGATATCAATGCTGGCTGTTTTACTGTATGTGCTCCTAATCAGGAGTGTATACAATTAATTGCGGTGCAGTGTTTGACAGGGCAAGGAACCATTGGCTCTCGGCCCTGTCAATCACACTTAGAGCTGGAGGCAGCTTTATGCGTTCCTCCCCTTCCCCCATCACTTGTACATGTTCCTGTGTTATCAGTGTTTCCAGACCGTATAAATGGTCACAGGCGTGTGAAAGAGGCCTAAGCAGGAATGTGCGGGTGACTATAAAGAAATAAATAGGCTGCACAATCAATGCAGTGATTGTTTGTCCGGCCTGACCCCACTATCAATTAAGTCAAATAAAGGCTGTGCAAACGAGCGACGATCTTACTGACTTTACTTAATTGTAAATCCATGCAACTTGTCACAGTAAGGCTGGGTTCACACTGCGTTTTTGCGATCCGTTTTTCACATCTGTTTTATGCAAAAACTGATGGACTTGTGTGCATCTGTTTTAATTTGTCTTTCCATTGACTTCAATTATAAAAAAATAAAATAGTCGACCACGTTTTTGTGTACAAGGAAAAAAAATAAAAACTGATGCATTTTGATCCCTTTTTTGAATGTATTTTTTGTTTTGTTTTTTAGGCTCGGTTCACACTTTTTGCGTAGTTGCAGTCCGGTTAATGTAACTGTTTTTGTGGATGTTAAAAGTAACCATTTAAAAACTTACGTTAAACAGACTGGTAAAACGCAAAGTGAACCCAACCCAAGAGAAAAACAAACAAACAAAAAAAAAAAACCAAAAAGCATCTGTTTTGCTCCGTGTTTGTTTTTTTGTTATGTTTTTTTTATAATGGAAATGGAAAAACGGATCCAAATGGAAGACACAAATGCATCAATTTTTTCATCCATTTTCATTTTTTTTCTTCTGTTTCTTTTTCTTCCTTAAAAAAAAAAAAGAAAAATATAGAGTGTAAAAACACAGTGTGAACCCAGCCAAATAAAAGATTTAATAGAATTAAAAAAAAAATCTAAACTGAGGCAGGAAACACACACGGCAGCTTTTTTTTTTTTTTAAACTGCGGCTGCAGTTTTTGTGCCGAAACCAAAAGAGGATCCAACGAAAAACAGAAGTACGAGTCCTCCCTTTATATTTTCTATCCCATTTAAATGAATTTCTGCTTTTGGCACAAAAACTACAGCCTAAATAATAACAAAAAACAACAACGTCAACTCAGTCCCAAGTCAGTAAATAAAACCCAGTTGCAATACCAGAAACAGCCACTAGACATAAAAATAGCGCCACTAGACTAGAGTGGCGCTATTTTTATGGAAACTAAAAATTCCTTATTGTAATCCTGGACAGTTTTTTTTTTTTGTTGCCATTTGACAGCTATGATTTGGGGCGATGTTTCCCCTACACCCTTGAGCGGTTTATTGCAGTGTCCTCGGCTCCATGATATGAGCCGACACGGCTCAGCTGTAGGCAGTAAACTATAATCCCTTTGATGGACACTCTGGAAGCTGGAGTAGACCAATATTAAACGCATTAATCCTGAATATTGATGAAGGCTTTATGGCTTCCCGATACGTTGCGTAAGGTCGGCACAAAAATAAAAAAAATATCCACAATGGGGGAGATTTATCCAACATGGTGTAAAGTGAAACTGGCTCAGTTGCCCCTAGCAACCAATCAGATTCCACCTTTCATTCCTCACAGGCTCTTTGGAAAATGAAAGGTGGAATCTGATTGGTTGCTAGGGGCAACTGAGCCAGTTTCACTTTACACCATGTTTGATAAATCAGGAGAGGGGATCGGCTGTAATAGACTATCCGGTCGGAGGCCGCGTTACGTTTTATAAATTAACTGGCGGTCATGTGTTTGACAGAACGGGGATTTTCATCTTGAATCACTTGTTGATGGGAAAGATTAAAGCAGACTGCTGGAAAGTGGGCCGAGCGCCTCCTGACTTTATTTAGAATGAAATCAGAATATGTGAGTAAGCCGGATAATTATCCTCGCAAGTCACCCAGGAATTCTCACGCTCCAAAGAGATAAAAATACTGACAGATAAATCAGCTCATTACTACCGCGAGGAGGAGGAGAAAAGATGGGGGGAAAGAAATACGTCTAATAGAAATTCTGGGTTTCAAGCTTTTTTGTTTTTACTTAAAGGGGTACTTCGTAATAAACCAAAAATGTTTTTAGATCAACTGGTGTCACAAAGTTATATACAGTAGGTTTGTAATTTACTTGCATTCAAAAATCTCAAGTCTTTCAGTACTTATCAGCTGCTGTATGTCCTGCAGGAAGTGGTGTATTCTTTCCAGTCTGACCCAGTGCTCTCTGCTGCCACCTCTGTCCATGTCAGGAACTGTCCAGAATCCCCATAGAAAACCTCTCCTGCTCTGGACAGTTCCTGACATGGACAGAGGTGGCAGCAGAGAGCACTGTGTCAGACTGGGAAAAAAAACACTTACGGCAGGACATACAGAAGCTGATAAGTACTGGAAGACGTATAGAAGTAGTTTAGCAATCTGTATAAGTATCTGATACCAGTTGATATAATAAATTATATTTTTTCTCCGGAGTACCCTATTAAAAAAAACTTTTGCAAGAATATTCCAGACCATTAAAGGGGCACTCCATTGAAACAAAAGATCTCTTTCAAATCAACTAGTACCAGAAAGTGCCAGAGATTTGTGAATTACTTCCATTGAAAAATAAGTCTTCCAGTACTTATAAGCTGCTGTATGTCCTGCAGGAAGTGTTGTATTCTTTCCAGTCTGACACAGTGCTCTCTGCTGCCACCTCTGTCCATGTCAGGAACTGTCCAGAGTAGCAGCAAATCCCCATAGAAAACCTCTCCTGCTCTCTAGACTGGAAAGAATACGCCACTTCCCATAGGACATAGAAGTACTGAAAGACTTGATATTTTTTAATAGAAGTAAATTACAAATTTGTGACACCAGTTGATTTTTTTTTTTTTTATTCTTTAAATAAAAATAATTTTTCCAAAAAATATTTATCTTACCGTTCATTTTTTGCCTATTACTTCGGAATGACCGAGGAGAAAAGTTGACTTTGCGCATCTCCGAGTCGTAAACATCCATCACCGAAATGACCATTAACGGAACATTTAAGAGCCAGGCACATGATAATAAACAGCAGGTAATGTTTTCCTTCACCATCACCATAATATCAGCGGCTAAACCCGTCCCTGCTCAGTATGGACATAAAACGGGATTAAGTCTACGAACCCTCGAAAAGACTTTGATTTGCCAACGACCGAGGTGGGACGGCGGCCGGGGCATGGTTGACCCCTTCCTGGATTATACTTTATATTCTAATTTTGCGAATCTGCCGAGCCGAGTCCATAAAGCGTCTCTCTCTCTCAGGCTGCTAAATGCGTCATGTAAACGATGATGTACCTCGAAGAGTTTCCCTCCACCATCAAAGCAGAATCCAATTCTCCCGATACTCAAAAACTAAACTTAAAACTTATGAGCTATGTGACTTCCACTACACACTATAAAGTTCACACCAGTTTTATGTTGTAATAAAAATATTGTATTATCAGTTTTTTTTTCCGAGTGGCTTTGAAATTTATTTCTAGATTTATCTTTCAGACAATTTTACGGCGTTTTGGAGGCCACGATGACGGTATTTTCTGCGGGTTTTTTCTTCTTTTTCTTCTTCTTTTTACTATTTGCTTTTAAGGCCCCTTTTCTCTCTTTTATAATAATTCATCTGTTTGGTTGTGTTACAGGCTGAGAGTCGTAGATTGTGGTTGCATAATTGTAACTGATGATTTTAGCACGGATGAAGCAGAGTTTATGTGGCGGCCACTGAATCATTAGGTGCCGTATGGCCTGTCAAACATCTCAGACTGTTCGGATGGAATGGGATGTATATAGTGTGGAAGGTGCGGTGATGTGAGCTTAATATTTTTTCTTTTAACTCAACTGGTGCCAAAAAAATTGCAATTTACTTCTATTAAAAAATATTGTCTTCCAGTACTTATCAGCTGCTGTATGTCCTGCAGGTAGTGGTGTATTCTTTCCTGTCTGACAGTCCAATTCTTATGCGTCTATGTACATATTAAAGGGGTACTCCAGCGGGGGGGCACTTTTGCGCTGGGACCGGGGACGAGGTGGCCGAGGGAAAAGACGTCCACTCACCTCCCCGGTTCCAGCGGCGGGTCCCGCATCGCGGCGCTCCGGTGATCCCGCCTCCTTCACTGAGTGGCTGAGCGGACCTGAGACGTCACGTCTCAGGCCCGCGTCAGACACCTGGAAGCAGCCAGGAACCGGGCACCAGAGCGCCGCAATGCGGGACTATAGTTTAGTCAGGTTAGGTGGACAGCCCGGAGCCCTGGGTACATTTTATCTGCCACTGTGGGGAATTGCAGGAAGTGAGCGCCGGGGAGCAGAAGATGGCTGAAGGCCCCTTTATTCTCTCTATAGAGTTACCTGTATACACAGTAAAAATGACATGGCCATACTGGAGCCGACCAGAGGAGGGTGAGAAAAAAAAAGTGGAACCTAGACAGGTTATCAGATTTGGATAGTTTTGTTTGGAAGGAATATGGCCGATCTTAATGTATGGACAGTATAAAGATGTTTTTTTTTTTTTAATTTAGGCCTGTAAACACAAGGCGACATCCTCTATATCTAGAGGAACATAGGTTTCAACATTATTATAGACGGGATTCTTTACTGTAAGAGCAGTGAGACTATGGCACGCAATGCCACATGATGTCATGGCTGATTTTTTTTATTTTTTTTATTATTATTATTTCTTCCTCTGGATCCACACAGTAGGGTTAAAGATTAGACTTGACGGACCCTATTAAAGGGTTTGTCTAGAAAAAAGAGGTTTTACATTTAGAAAAGACAGTAAGACATAAAAATAAACAAAAAAACAACAACTTGTACTCATCTGCTACCGATCCTATGCCAATGCTATTTCGATGTTGCCAGTCCCGATGCTGAGTACTTTGTGTTCTGTTACATAGGAAGTGTCCCTCAGCCAATCAGTGGTCACAGTGGTGATCTGCCTTGGCCAGTGATTGGCTGAGTGGACATTTCATAGGTATTGTAAAACTGCACAGGATGGAAGAAGTGGACAGGGTGTCAGTATAAGATAAAAAATCTATACTCACCCGACGCTAATCCCCCACCGATGCCATTTCGATGACGCCAGTCCCTGCTCTTCTCCGTCCAAACACGCCGGTTCAAACATCTTTTTAAGGCTATGTTCACACACCGTGAACAACCGGCCGTTCCGTGACCCCGGCCGGGTCACAGAATGTCAGGTTTCTGCACGGATCATCGCGGCCGGTACTTAGGTACCGGCCGGATGATCTGTCCGGACGCAGAGCTCTGATGCGGGCGCATCAGAGCTTCCCCCTGCACACTATGGAGCGAGCGGCCGGGTTACAGGTTTCCAATTCATTGTATTGCGGCCGCAGAGAACTGACATGTCAGTTATTTGCAGGGCTGCACGGGACCCCGGCCGGAGCATATACGATGTGTATACGCTCCGGCCGGGATCCCATTGAAACTAAGGCATTGTTCCACACCGCAAAAACTACGGCCGTTGTTGCCATCAGCAACAACGGCCATAGTTTTACGTAGTGTGAACATAGCCTAAGCCTATAAACACCATAAAGGGGCATCCTCTACATCTAAAAGAAACAAGGTTTTAACATAATCTCAGATGGGGATTCTTTACTGTAAGAGCAGAGAAATGTCAAGAGGTCTTTCTTGAAGAATGTAATATTACAAGTTACAGAGACTAGACTTTTGGTGATAGGACGTTGATTAAGAGATTTATTATAATTGCCAGGTTCGGAGGGGGAAGGAGTTGTTCCTTTGGTATGGGACCATGGGATCTGTTGTTTTTTTTCCTTCTTCTGGATCTACACAGTAGGATTATAAGTTGGACTTGATGGACCTTAATAAAGGTTTTTCCTTGATAACGGTTTTTACACATAGCAGTGCTTAGGATAGTAGAAAAACATACTAGTATGTTATGTTCTGATATGTACTCATCTGCTACTGGTCCCCTGCCGATGTTGTTTCAACATTTCCAGTCCTGATGCTCAGAACTTTCCCTCAGCCAAGCACTGGGCACAGCAGGAACCAGCTTAGCTAGTGATTGGCTGGGTGGGCACTTCCTATATGTCTTAAAAGAGACGGGTACCATAACTCCTAGTAGTTTTGTCAATGACACCTACTAATTCTCTCTAGTAGTTTTGTGCATGCCCCATAGTAGTTTTGTGCATACTTCCTAGTAATTTTGTGCATGCCCCCTAGTAGTTTTGTGCATACTTCCTAGTAATTTTGTGCATGCCCCCTAGTAGTTTTGTGCATACTTCCTAGTAATTTTGTGCATGCCCCCTAGTAGTTTTGTGCATACTTCCTAGTAATTTTGTGCATGCCCCATAGTAGTTTTGTCAAGCACCCTAGTAGTTTAGTGCATGCCTCCTAGTAGTTTAGTACATACCCCCTAGTAGTTTTGTGCATGCCCCCTAGTAGTTTTGTGCATGCCTCCTAGTAGTTTTGTGCATGCCCCCTAGTAGTTTTGTGCATGCCTCCTAGTAGTTTTGTGCATGCCTCCTAGTAGTTTTGTGCATGCCCCCTAGTAGTTTTGTGCATGCCCCCTAGTAGTTTTGTCAAGTCCCCTTGAAGTTTTGTGCATGCCTCCTAGTAGTTTTTGCATGCCTCCTAGTAGTTTTGTGCATGCCCCCTAGTAGTTTTGTGCATGCCTCCTAGTAGTTTGTGCATGCCCCCTAGTAGTTTTGTCAAGTCCCCTTGTAGTTTTGTGCATGCCTCCTAGTAGTTTTGTGCATCCCCTAGTAGTTTTGTGCATGCCTCCTGGTAGTTTTGTGATTCCCCCCTAGTAGTTTTGTGATTGCCCCCTAGTAGTTTTGTGATTGCCCCCAACAGGGGCGTAACTAGAAATGGCTGGGCCCCATAGCAAACTTTTGATTGGGGCCCCCCCCCCCTCTCGATCGACCACTATGCCATCAACACACTCAGCTCTACACAGGTTCTGTACACCATATAAATTACAGTACAGTTACATCAGGTGACTTACAGGAGACGTCTTCTCTGATCGGAGTTCTTCCCTTTTCATTTTCTTTTCCATCTGTCCTGGGCCGTTATGAGAATTTCTCCGGGCCACGAATCCACAGAATCTGCCAGACAGACATATTAGGCTCCACACTCTGTCACCATCCTCATCTCTAACAACTGCACATCTGTATTGGCCCCTTTACACCCACATTTAGTGGGTAGGCTGACTCTATGTGATCCCATTTTAGTATATGGCCCTCCTCTCTGTCGCCCCTCCTTATAGATAGCTTCCTTATGTTGCCCCCCCCCCGCTGTCCCCCTTATAGATGCCCCCCCATGTTGTCTCCTTATAGATGGTCCCCTATGTTGCCCCCCCTATAGATGGCCCCCTCTTCCCCTATATTGTCCCCTTATAGATGGCCCCCTTTCCCCCTTTATTGTCCTCTTATAGATGTTCCCCTCTCCCCCAATGTTGTACGTTTATATCCCCCTCTCCCCCTATGTTGTCCCCCTCTCCCCCTATGTTCTCCCCTTATAGATGGCCTGCTCTCCCCCTATGGTGTCCCCCCCTTATAGATGGCCCTCTCCCCCCCCTTCCTTATAGATGCCCCCCTCCCCCCCCCTTCCTTACAGATGTCCCCCTCCCCCCCTTCCTTATAGATGGTCTCTCTCTCCCCCCTCCCTTATAGATGCCCCCCTCTCCCCCCCTTCCTTATAGATGCCCCCCTCTCCCCCCCTTCCTTATAGATGCCCCCCTCTCCCCCCTTCCTTATAGATGCCCCCTTCTCCTCTCCCCCCCTTCCTTATAGATGCCCCCTTCTCTTCTCCCCCCTTCCTTATAGATGCCCCCTCCTCTTCTCCCCCCCCTTCCTTATAGATTCCCCCTTCTCTTCTCCCCCCTTTCTTATAGATGCCCCCTCCTCTTCTCCCCCCCTTCCTTATAGATGCCCCCTTCTCTTCTCCCCCCTTCCTTATAGATGCCCCCTCCTCTTCTCCCCCCTTCCTTATAGATGCCCCCTCCTCTTCTCCCCCCCTTCCTTATAGATGCCCCCTCCTCTTCTCCCCTCCCCCCTTCCTTATAGATGCCCCCTCCTCTTCTCTTCCCCCCCTTCCTTATAGATGCCCCCTTCTCTCCTCCCCCCTTCCTTATAGATGCCCCCTTCTCCCCCTTCCTTATAGATGCCCCCTTCTCCCCCCCCCCTTATAGATGCCCCCTTCTCCCCCCCCTTATAGATGCCCCCTTCTCCCCCCCCTTATAGATGCCCCCTTCCCCCCCTTCCTTATAGATGCCCCCTTCTCCCCCCCCTTATAGATGCCCCCTTCTCCCCCCCCTTATAGATGCCCCCTTCCCCCCCCCTTATAGATGCCCCCTTCCTTATAGATGCCCCCTCCTCTTCTCCCCCCCCCCTTCCTTATAGATGCCCCCTTCTCTTCTCCCCCCTTCCTTATAGATGCCCCCTTCTCCCCCCCCCCGAGAAAAGCAAGTTTAAAAAAAAGAAAAAAACTCACCTAACAACACGCTCCCCCGTCGAGCCTTCTTCCTGTCACCCCCTGTCTGATACGCGGCTGCCGTCTGATGCCGCGTCCTAGCCCCGGCAGCGCGCGTATCATAGAGTTCTGTGTGGGCCTGTAGCCGCGACTTCCGGCACACGTCTCTGTGCCGGAAGTCGGGGCCGCAGCACAAGCCCACACAGAACTCTATGATACGCGCGCTGCCGGGGCTAGGACGCGGCATCAGATGGCAGCCACGTATCAGACAGGGGGTGACAGGAGCGCTGTGGACCGGTCCCGTGCTCCTCCTGGCCCAGTGACTCCGTTTCCCGCGGGGTGGGGAAAGGAGTCTCCGGGTCGGGGGGGGCCCGGGACCGGCCCCCGGCTACAGCACCCGGGAGGCATGCTCAGCCGCCGGGTGCTGCAGGATATGTCAGCTCCAGGGGCCCGCGTCACGGGCCCCTGATGCGGCGGGGCCCCGTAGCAGCCGCTACGGCTGCTACGGCGGTAGTTCCGCCAGTGGCCCCCAAGTAGTTTTGTGCATGCCTCCTAATAGCTTTGTGCATGGCCCCTATTATTTCTACTACTAGAATGGTATTGGCAGGGGATTGGTGGCAGGTGAGTACGCATTTTTTTATATATATGCAGTGTCCCAGAACAGCCCTTCTTATGCTCATATTTTTATTATAACCTGTTCTGTTCTGGAAAGCTATGGTCCACTGCAAACTGCGTGTATTTTGTCACCCCTGCAGTATTCAGGTCTGCCATTTCAGTCATTTATTGCATGTGTATTCAGGTATCAGTGTCTAAAGGTATTATGTCGCCTCCTAGTGTTCAAGGATGGTACTTCTCATGTATATTCCTCTGCATATGCCTAATGGTGTGATGATGCAATGGCTGGATGTCACGTGACTGTGCCCTGCTTCCATGGTAACACCAATGGTCATCGAGCTTTTGGCTGGGGTTACCATGTGACTTCCTGTGCTACCTCAGTCTTGTCCTCCACCTTCAGGAGACAAGTTGTGTTTGTCCTCTCTCCCTGCTAAAGAGAGAGGCCGGCGTGTGCTCTGCTGCTCCAGTCCACTGGCTGTGTTCCTGTTTCAAGTCTCAAGATCCTCATCTGGGTGTCGATTCTTCAGTCATTCTTCAGCTCCTCTCATCATCATCTTCTCAAATCATCAACAGCAAGTATTCAATTCAAGTCTCATTCCACCCAGCATCTCTGCTTCAGTTTCACTACTACCCCCATCATTCAGCACACTACTCTCACAGCCTATTGCAGCATCACCCATTACTCTGCTTTATTCAAGATTGCCTTGTTCCCGGTTGCATCCGGAGAGACTGTTGCTACTAGTTACCACCGTTACAATAAATATACAACTACCGTTGTTTCTGAACCTTGGCATTGGTGTGATAATTGGTGCCCTGACTAAGGACAACGAAGAATCGCATGCCCAGTATTCCCACATGGTCAGGAGCCCGGTTTCCAGCTGTATCACCCTCGTGCCTACACCGTGACCACATTATCCTACAGCTGCCCCGGTTCCTGCACCCTCACAACCATCTACACTGCGGAGTGGCCCCCACGGGTCAGGGTGCTGCATATATATTTTCCTCTAACACTGGACACATCTAAAAGTAAAAACCCTTTTAGACTATAGAAATAACTAGTAAAGTAAACTTTGGGAATGTTTTCCATTCTAATTTGCGCTCCTGTGCGGTAGTACGTGTGTAGTAGGTAAATCCCGCGTCCACTGACAGCTCTGCTTTGTATTTCTGATGTGAATCTCAACAGGCCCCCTACATATTAATCAGCTCCAAGCCATCCAAACATCTCCGATATACATTTTCTCTTCTAATGTGTCCAGAACATAAATTCCCATAGACTCCATCAGCATCTGAAGCCGAATAACAAGAATACACAGTAATCTTCAAAGTGCAACGCTCTGCCAGCTATATCTCCAGGGAAAATAACAAATGACAGCGACAGGAGGGGGAAAAAAAAGTAAGATAACAGGTAAAATGGGACAAGCGATTAATATAAAGCATGATAAATAGATGAAAAAGGGAAGAAAGAGAAGGAAATAAATACGTTTGTAAATATTTTTCCTGGACAAGAATATGCATTTACCAATACACGACAATTACCGTATCCCCGAGGGAACAACGGGAGAGATGGAACATAGGTAGAGAGATTTATTGTATCTCCTATACAGGCAGTCGGAGCAGTCTACAGCACTGGTGGCCTGGGTTCGAATCCCGTCAGAACAGGATCTACAAGGAGATTGATTTCTCTGTATGGGTTTCTACTATACTACTCCTTAAAGGGATACTGTAGATTAAAAAAATGTTTTCAAATCACCTGGGGTCAGAAATTTTATAAAAAAAAAATCAAATGTTTCAGCACTTATGAGCTGCTATATGTCCTGAGGGAAGTGGTGTGTGGTGTATTGTTTCCAGTCTGACACAGTGCTCTCTGCTGCCACCTCTGTCTATGTCAGGAACTGTCCAGAGCAGCAGCAAATCCCCATAGAAAACCTCTCCTGCTCTGGACAGTTCCTGACATGGACAGAGGTGGCAGCAGAGAGCACTGTGTCAGACTGGAGAGAATACACCCCCACCAAAATGGGGGTGACAGTGTCACTTTTAAGAGCAAGGAACTAATAGAAACTTCACAATACTAGCCATATCCAGCCCTGGTTACCTTATCTAACACTGAACATAGAGACAGGGCCCTATTACACGGGACGAGTATTGTGCATGAAAATCATTATATCGTTTGAATTTAAACGATAATCGTCCTGTGTAATTGCAGGCAACAATGGAAAAATCACTCGTGTGTCCTTGATCGTTGATTTAGATCTAAACCTAAAATCATCACTACTCGTTCAGTGTAATTGCACATCGTTCCGTCTTTTGCTGGGATCAGATGGAGGAAGCGATCGTAGTAACAATCGTAAATAACGACTATCGTTCTGTGTAATATAAGGAGTTCCGGTTAATGATAAACAATCTTGTTTGCGATCGTTAATTGTTATTAGTTTGTCGTTAAAAATCACTTAGTCTACTAGAACCCATACAGGCAGGGTTACATTCACTTACTGTAGATTTACCTACCACATCTACTGGAAGTTTGCACCAAGTATCTACTACTCTTTCAGTAAAGTAATATTTTTTCATGTTGCTTTTGATTTTTCATGTTGCTTCTGGGCCTCTTGAATCTCAATCACTTTTATGAAGAAGTAAAATGGTAAGTCCATTCTATCTATCTATCTATCTATCTATCTATCTATCTATCTATCTATCTATCTATCTCCCTATTTAGGTCCTAAAGCTCGCAACAGAGTGAGGACCTGAGGGACTACGTATCAGGGTGGTTTGGTGCTCTCCCCACTAGGAGGCACCCCTTGGCAATGGGCTTCCTTCTCTGGAGAGAGGGATATCTGGCTATTCCCGTGTTTTGAGACTCGTAACTGAGGCTCCACGGACCCCTTCTTTGCATATCTATCTCCTATCTATCTAGATTCTTTGTATCTTGGAGCAACACTACTCAGAAACAGGGTGGGTGCTTGAAAAAGACGACGGAGGTCGTTGAAACGTCGCCATTTAACACTGTGCTGTGCTGTTTCACTATGGAACAAAAGAACACTTTAACTGTTACCTTTGGAGTGCTGTGAACTATTTTCTACAATATCCATCTCCTATCTATCTATCTATCTATCTATCTATCTATCTATCTATCTATCTATCTATTATCTATCTATCTCCTATCTATCTATCTATTATCTATCTATCTCCTATCTATCTATCTATCTATCTATCTATCTATCTATCTATCTATCTATTATCTATCTATCTCCTATCTATCTATCTATCTATCTATCTATCTATCTATCTATCTATCTATCTATCTATCTCCTATCTATCTATTATCTATCTATCTATCTATCTATCTATCTATCTCCTATCTATCTATCTATCTATCTATCTCCTATCTATCTCCTATCTATCTATCTCCTATCTATCTATCTATCTATCTATCTATCTATCTATCTATCTATCTCCTATCTATCTATCTATCTCCTATCTATCTATCTCCTATCTATCTATCTATCTATCTATCTATCTATCTATCTATCTATCTCCTATCTATCTCCTATCTATCTATCTCCTATCTATCTATCTATCTATCTATCTATCTATCTATCTATCTATCTATCTCCTATCTATCTATCTATCTATCTCCTATCTATCTATCTATCTATCTATCTATCTATCTATCTATCTATCTATCTATCTCTCTCTCCTATCTATCTATCTCTCTCTCCTATCTATCTATCTATCTATCTATCTATCTATCTATCTATCTATCTATCTATCTATCTATCTCCTATCTATCTATCTATCTATCTATCTCCTATCTATCTATCTATCTATCTATCTATCTATCTATCTATCTATCTATCTCCTATCTATCTATCGTTATTAATTGTACATTTGTCATTTCTTTTCTTGCTGTTTTGTTCCAGTCCCTTTTACCAGCCGCTGTACCTTGGTGTTATATCTGGGAGAACAGATGTACACAATGATATAAATAGGTTCAATCAGCTCTCAAAATGTCAAGCAAGAAAGTGAAGTTGCTGTATGAGACATGAGATATATATATATATTTTTGTTCTATAAAAAAAAGAAGCAAGAAAGGTCACTTGATTTGTGCTCCCCGGCCTTCTCAAATGGCAATCACTGCAGTAATGGAGCTGCGGGAGAGATCAAATTGGTGGAGAAAATAGAGGTATTTATCAACAGGTAACAAAGGTAATCGGAGAAGGTGGAATGGGTTACCCAATTTTTGTTGTTTTTGAGAAAAACATAAACCATTAAGGGAGTCGTCTGGTGTAGAAAAAACACAACAATGTAGGACTAGAAAAAAGAACGTTCCAGGACTGAAAACAACAAAAACAGCAGCACCCCTGTCCTCAAGTTACATAGTTACCATCTGAAAATATTTTCCAGGGACACTTTAGCGTTGACAACAAAGGGTGTGCCTTATTGTAGGTGTGGTCTCGGTGGGTGTGGCCTATTGTGGGTGTGGTTTGTGGGGTGTGACTGTTTTATCCTAACAGCTATGCAGTGCTAAACCCAGAGATGGGGTAACTGTCACTTGGGAAGAACCCTGCATACACCTGTGCTAACTTACTGTATTCTACACTTATTCAGGACAACCTATTTATCCAGGATTTGTCTGCAATGGAGCAAAGTGCTTAAGCTGACGAACTCCATTGATTTCTGCTCGACTTACTCGGGTAATCTGCATCAAGTTGTTCAACCCTGGGACTCGTACTACCAAAGCAGGATCTGTCTGTAGTGGAGCAAAGTGCCTAAGCTGACAAACTCCATTGATTCCTGTTAGACCTACTTTGGTAATCTTCAGGGGTTAGCTACACCCATTTGTTCAACCCTGGAACTTGTACTACAAACCTGACACTCCATGGGCTCTCCTGGCATAAGGCCTTTTTTCTTCTTCTTCTTCTCAGTCCTAACCGTCAGTACTACAGTACTAGCTTCTTCAACTTAGTCACACAAAGTATATGTTGCCCCGATAGCGTTCTGTACTTATTAGGTAAAGCCCCAAGACAGTCTCTTAACCTACACTCAAGTAACACCTGCCACCCACACAACAACCACCCAAAGCAAGCCTTCTGTGTTATCTATTAGGGGAAAGGACATTGTTCTGCCTATTTTTGTAATTATCTTTTGCGCACTTTCACCTTTAGGCTATGTTCACACAGCGTAAGTTCAGTATTAATCATGGCCGATTTTCAACTATGGCCTTGATTAATACTGATGCGGCCGCAGAAAACCTGTCAGTGCACACTATGGAACGTGCGGGCGGAGAGGCCATTGTGTGCGGCCGCTGTGCGGCTATTGTGTACAGTGGGGAACTCGGATGCAGGTGCACAGGGTGCGCCCGATTCTAAATTCAGCAGAAGTGAAGATCATCCGGGTGGTACTACTGCAGTACCAGCCGGGATGATCTTCTCTGACACCCGGCCGGGTCACAGAACAGCCGGTGTCTTTTCTTTGGGGTAAGTTTCCACAGTCTCTTGCTCTCTCTCTCGCTCTCCTTCTCTCCCTCTGTTACTCCTCACTTTCCTCCTCTCTTCTTCCTCAGGATATAGACTTAGGCTACAAACCCACTTGCCGCATCCGCAGCGAGTCCTCTCGCTGCGTATTTGCAGCGAGACTCGCTGCAGATCCCGGCCCTATTCTTTTAATGGCAGACAAAGTTTGTCCCCAGCCCGCCCCGTTAACCCCCCAGCCGCTGGAGCATAAACTTTACCTGATCCCGGCTCCTGGATGATCGCGGACGGGTCTGCAGGGGGGCGATCGGGCGGCCAGGGCTGCGGGGTTGGGAGGAGGTAGGGCTGCGGGGGGGGGGGGGGGCCATTGGGCGGGCCGGGGCTGCTTGGAGCGATCGGGCTGCCGGGGTGGGAGGAGGTAGGGCGGCCGGGGCTGCGGCGGGGGAAGGTGCGGCTGGAGCGAGCATATACTTTACCTGATCCCGGCTCCGGCTTGCTGAAGACACCGGGAACCGGGGTTAGGTAAAGTATATGCTCCGGCGGCCGGGGGGTTGACGGGGCGGGCTGGGGACAAACTCGCAGCAGGGATGTACATCCCTGCTGCGATTTTGTCTACCATTGAAAGAATAGGGCCGGGATCCGCAGCGAGTCTCGCAGCAAATACGCAGTGAAAGGACTCGCTGCGGGTCCGGCAAGTGGGTTTGTACCCTTAGAAGACATCCTTACAATGTAATTTTAAGTCAACAGCAGTTGTTAAGTGCTACATGATGATAGGTTTCAGCTTGGGCGTAGCTAGGATTCGTGGGGCCCCATAGCAATAAACTCTATCTATCTATCTATCTATCTATCTATCTATCTCCTATCTATCTATCTATCTATCTATCTATCTCCTATCTATCTATCTATCTATCTATCTATCTATCTATCTATCTATCATGTGGCCAAAGAAATACAATCTCTTGTCACCAGCCTGCAGCTGAGAGGAAGGAGCCAATGGCTGCTTGCTCTGTCAATCCACTGTATTTAAACTATAAGGTCCCATTAGGAGTCCTTATGGTAAAATACATACTGTAGGTGCCGGAGCAGACTACCTTCTGCTTAACCCCTCATGTACTGCAGTGTGTTTGTGACCCAATGTTCTCCTACATGCTGCAACACAAAAAAAGTTAAACAGGAAGACAAGGAGATCTCTGGAAGGAAACACATTTTTTTTTCCAATCTGGATAACCCTTAAATGTCCAAAAACCATTCCCTGCAGGAAACACAGTAGGACCATGCGAAGCCCCTTTAAATTCTGGAAACCAAATTTAAAGGAGCACTCCATATACACACTGTACTGTTCCTAGTACAGGGCTTTGTCATTCTCCACCCCTTAGACCCGGCAGTGTATCCGTTCTATTAGGAGTGTTCCTTTCATGTTTATAACTAAAAGATATAAGGGATCTTGAATAGGATTAGAACTTTTTGAAAGTTCCTTAAGATGAATGAGCTCTAAACAAGATAAAGCGTTTTCATTACTTGCTCGGCAGAGGAGATATCTTTGCTCTTTATTATGTCAGCACATGTTTTAAGAGGCCATATGAATTAACCTCTTACAATGAATTTCCTTCACGCTGTCTTGAAAATCCCAGGATTAAACATTTGTGTATTATAAAACCATAGAAACGCAGTGGGTAGTGTCAGATGACCTCAGTGTGCACGGCCGAGCGTCTTTTATACATGTTCTGGGATAAGCATACATAAGGATGCGCCGCCTGGATCATATTGTTGTTTATTACTATCGGATGCACATAGCCCGTCCGGCTCCAAGTATTAGTGTGCTAAGTATACTGGAGATTGGGTCAACCAAATTCACTTAAAGGGGTATTCCAGGACAAATCAATGTTTGACAATGAGTGACTTAAAGGGGTAGTGTGGCGCTAAACAATTATTCACAAAATAACACACATTACAAAGTTATACAGTTTTGTAACGTATGTTATGTATGTGAATGGCCCCCTTCCCGGTGTTTCCCCCCACCCATGCCACCCCCGGAAGTGTAGTGCTCTATACTCACCTGATCTGTGTCGACCCCCGTCAGCCATCTTGGGACAATGATGTCATCTTCGGGCGGCCGGCTGAACTACTCCATCCGTCCCTCGTGCCGGCCCCCCTCTGCCGCGTCATCAGCTGCCCAGCCGCGATTGGCTGAGCATAACTGTGCTCAGCCAATTGCGTCTGAGCACAGTTATGACGCGGCAGAGGGGTGCCGGCACGGGGGACGGATGGAGCGGTTCGACCGGCCGCCTGAAGACGACATCATTGTCCCAAGATGGCGGACGGGGGTCGACACGAATCAGGTGAGTATAGTGCATCACACTTCTGGGTCTAGCGTGGGTGGGGGGAAACACTGGGAAGGGGGCCATTCACATACATAACATACGTTACAAAGTTGTATAATTACATTAATATACATTATAAAGTTGTATATTGTTTAGCGCCGCACTACCCCTTTAAAGAGCTGAGTAAGCGGGAAGAGCGCTGTACTCGGCTCTTTCCAGCGGCTCCATAGAATGAATTCCTGTGTCTCTATTCTTAATACAGAAGCAGGGCCCTATATGGTGGGTACAGAGGGGGTACGGAGGTCGCAATGCTGTAGATAGGGGGCAAGTTAATTATTCCTGGAATACCCCTTTAAGGGGTATTCCCATCTGGACAAGATGCCCTATCCTTAGTATCCACTGGATAGAGCATAATTAAAAGATCACAGGGGGTCTGACCATTGGGGCCCCTTTAATCTTGAGCATGGGGAGCCCCGAAATCTTGGCTGAAAGGAGCTGCGGCTCCCGACATTAACGCCGGAGTGAGTCGAGTGTAGCTTTCAGCCCTCTACAGCATGAACGGAGTGGCAGCTAATATGAATGACCCATAGCTCCTTTCAGCTGGGATTTCAGGGTCCCCATACAGTACTTGAGATGGCAGGGGGCTTCAGCTGTCGGACCCGTCCACAATCTTTTAGTTATGCCCTATTCTGTGGATACTGTGGATAGAGCAAAATTTGTTCAGATGGGAATAACCCTTTAAGCCCTTAATGGTCCACTCTTATGGTGCGTTTACACAGAGAGATTTATCTGACAGATTTTTTAAGCCAAAGCCAGGAACAGACTATAAACAAGGTGCAGGTCATAAAGAAAAGACTGAGATTCCCTGTCTTTTCAAGTCCATTCCTGACTTTGGCTTCCAAAATTGGTCAGATAAATCTGCCTGTGTAAACGCACCATAAGTTGAACCCATGCCCTTTGCTAGGATTTTGTGGAAATTGGCACAAGGGTAATGGAAAGTGTGTCGATTTGAAAAAGAAACATCAACACGGTGGTGTTACAAGGGCTTGATGCTTCTTATACCACCAAATTTTCCATTGATGTCCCTTCCTGCTCATGGTCTCGGTCCTGCCCACTCCCCCATCGCACTTCTCATTGGTCCGGGTCTGCTACTGTACACCAGTGTTCTCGCTCCTCTTGGCCTCTGCTGTTCACCATAGGCTAAAGGAAGAAGACCCAGAGAACACTTAGGAGGACATTTATGAAGACCAGCATACTCTTAAATTAGTCTCAAATTAGACACCCCCCCCCCCCCCCCAATTGCCCTGCAAGATTCACTAAGTGGCGAACGCCTTGTAGTGTATCCGTACGGCGAGCGCAGAAATCTACACCTGCTCCTGAGCAGGTGTAGATTTCTACCATGATTCTGCCATGCCTTCTCCCCACCTTGCCATGTTCCCCTGCAACCCCATCATACGAGCGGGGGATACAGCAGGGGTACACCAGGAAAAAGGGATGAAACTGCCCCTTCTCTCTGGCGTACCCCAGTGGCACAGCCTTAGACTCTGCTCCTTGGTGTGACCCAAACCCATACCGGTTTGGTAGCACAACATGTACCGTTACCGCCCTTCTGTCCTAGGTGTCAAATCACAGCAAAATACTCAGGGGCCCATTTGGATTTTTGCTATAGCCCCCCCCCCCTTTATGTCCACCTCTACCAACCATCTAATAGGAAAAAAAATAGCAGTCAATGCCATAGTGTGGTAGAATGGTAGCCATATTCCTCAACTGCCCAAAGGGGTTTGGAAAAACTAAAAATTTTATAAAATTTTTAGTCAATAGACAGGACCAGAATCTCCACAAAGTAGTGTAGATGGGGTGAATAGAGAGTTTCACGTGCTAGAGGACCCAGCAGTTTATGCATTATGAAGTATACCCATTTGTTTCAATGGACACCATGTAATGCTTCATTTGTCCTGTGGGGGGCTGCAGGGGAAATAGGGTTAGGGTTAAAGAACAACCGCCTAATTTTGGTGCCACCATTTTACAATGTCCTACATGTCAACCTAATTCTGAGGGTCCGTAGGCAATACATATTTATGTCCTATTTATGTAGTTTTTGCTATATATATATATATATATATATATATATATATATATATATATATATAATTTTTTTTTTTTTTTTTTTTAGAAAATATGGTAAAAGAAATTTTGAATACACAGGACCTTTTGATCACTTTTTATTGCTTTTCTTTTTAATGGAGGCAAAGTGACCAAACAATAGCAATTCTGGCACTAAGTAATTTTTTATTCTTTAGTTTGAAATTTTATTCATTTGGACTCTTGTAGATGAGGCAATTGTTAAAAAGAATTTGATTATTTATGTGATGAAAAGATGGAGGGGGCAATAGGGTGAACCCTTGTTTTTCAATATATTTAAACAAAAAAATGAAGTGAATTGACCCTTTGACTCTTTTCCCATTTTGTTACGTGGCGGCCTTGTACTAAGAGGAATTGTTTTGCACTCAATACTCCAGAATGACAAAGAGAATGTAGGAAATCTTTGCTTATTTATTGAAAAAGGAAAAAAATTAAATCTACTTAGGTGAGATCCCTTTGGCAGTCATTTCCGCCTCCAGTGTTTTTGGCTATGAGGCCACCTGGATTCTGGGATTTTCTGCCATTCTTTTCCACAGATCCTGGCCTCTCTGTCAGGTTGGATGGGGTCGGTGGACGCCATCTCTGGTCTCTCCAGCGATGTTCCATTGGGTTCAGGTCAGGGTTCTAGCACGGTCCCTCCAGAACATTCACAGAGTTGTCCCTAAGGGTACTATTACACCAGATGATTAATGTCCATTCTTGGCCGATACCAGGATGTTCCGGCCAATGATCATTTAGTGTAATAGTCCATGTTCATGCACAATTTTGGCTAAATATTATTTTAAAGCATGAACCAAGATCCCGATAGCGACTGTCTGCTGGCCGCTGCTCCGTGTAATAGGAGCGGCGGCATCAGATCGCTGCTGTCTTCCATGGGCCACCCATAAACGATGGGCAGCACCTCCTTCTGTTCCCTTCTACCCTGATTACTTAGTTTGGTGGGCCGGCAGCTCTAGGAAGAGTCCTGGTTGTTCCAAACGTCTTCCATGAAAAAATTATGGAGACGGTTATGTTCTTGGGAAAAGATCTCTTTTCCCCCCATAAATTCCTGTCTCTGACCTTTACAGGTGGTTTGTTCCTCCTCATGCTGTTGGCACTGATGTAAATTCTTAGTGTTTTTCATTGTCATACCAGTTGAATTTACCACAGGTGACTCCGCTCATGGTGTAGAAAGACCTCAAAGATTTGGTAATAGTGTTTGGGTGAGTCTGTTCAGGATGCTCACTTCTTGCCAAGAGTAGAGAATGGATACAAAGGGCATATCTTGCTCTGGGTGACCTCCCTATCCAGTGGTACATAAACATCCCATTGACTACAATTATCAATATGTAATGCCTAATTTTGCCTACATAAAGAGATCCTGTCATTAGACACAAAAAACATGTCAAAAGCTATTGATCAGAGTGTTTCTTACGTACCAGGTAAAGTCAGGCTCCAGTGTTATTGCAATATAATGGTTTAATGGTGTAGTATAATGGTTTACAGATACTTTCTTGAACCCCCCCCCCCCCCCCCCCAAAAAAAAAAAAAAAAAAAACGAAAACAAGGAAACTACAAAGCAAAAAAACAGCACCACCCCTGTCCTCAGGTTGCATTCAGTATTACAGTTCAGCTCCAATCACTGCAAAGGAACCTAACTGCAAGCCTACACCCAAACTGAGGATAAGAGTGGTGCTGTTTCTGTAAGAAACGGGCCATGTTTATTTTTTAAGCCTCGATAACCCCTTTAAGGTCAGCTTACAATTCATTTTATTACACATTGACCCCCCCCCCAGCATGCACCGTAAATAGTTGGGGTACAGCAATGTGTTGGGTAGTCAGAGGACAATTGGCATACACACAGATAGAGAAACATCTCCACAGCAATAGTTCTTTATGTTACAACCTCGCCAATATATTCTCTCCCTGTTATCTGGGTCTGATTGGGATATACTGGCTGCCGGCCCAGGTCCTAATGAATAAGAAATAGAATTAGTGTTAATTGTTCATTATGACCATAAGGCACCGCGTCCTGGAGCTAAAAAGAGCCCCAAAACAACATGTGTCCATTCAGCCTTATAATCAGATGTTGTTGTACATTTCTTATTTAAAAATCCTGCACAAATAAGGAATTTTATCAGCAAGTTATGGACCTCTCTCCTGTAGAGTGTAAGCTCTTATGGGCAGGGTCCTCTCTCCTGTAGAGTGTAATCTCTTATGGGCAGGGTCCTCTCTCCTGTAGAGTGTAAGCTCTTATGGGCAGGGTCCTCTCTCCTGTAGAGTGTAATCTATTATGGGCAGGGTCCTCTCTCCTGTAGAGTGTAAGCTCTTATGGGCAGGGTCCTCTCTCCTGTAGAGTGTAAGTTCTTATGGGCAGGGTCCTCTCTCTCCTGTAGAGTGTAATCTATTATGGGCAGGGTCCTCTCTCCTGTAGAATGTAAGCTCCTATGGGCAGGATCCTCTCTCCTGTAGAATATAAGCTCTTATGGGCAGGGTCCTCTCTCCTGTAGAGTGTAAGCTCTTATGGGCAGGGTCCTCTCTCCTGTAGAGTGTAAGCTCTTATGGGCAGGGTCCTCTCTCCTGTAGAGTGTAAGTTCTTATGGGCAGGGTCCTCTCTCCTGTAGAGTGTAAGCTCTTATGGGCAGGGTCCTCTCTCCTGTAGAGTGTAATCTCTTATGGGCAGGGTCCTCTCTCCTGTAGAGTGTAAGCTCCTATGGGCAGGGTCCTCTCTCCTGTAGAGTGTAAGCTCTTATGGGCAGGGTCCTCTCTCCTGTAGAGTGTAAGCTCTTATGGGCAGTGACCTCTCTCCTGTAGAGTGTAAGCTCTTATGGGCAGGGACCTCTCTCCTGTACAGTGTAAGCTCTTATGGGCAGTGTCCTCTCTCCTGTAGAGTGTAAGCTCTTATGGGCAGGGACCTCTCTCCTGTACAGTGTAAGCTCTTATGGGCAGGGTCCTCTCTCCTGTAGAGTGTAAGATCTTATGGGCAGGGTCCTCTCTCTCCTGTAGAGTGTAGGCTCTTATAGGCAGAGTCCTCTCTCCTGTAGAGTGTAAGCTCTTATGGGCAGGGTCCTCTCTCCTGTAGAGTGTAATCTCTTATGAGCAGGGACCTCTCTCCTGTAGAGTGTAATCTCTTATGGGCAGTGACCTCTCTCCTGTAGAGTGTAAGCTCTTATGGGCAGGGTCCCCTCTCTCCTGTAGAGTGTAAGCTCTTATGAGCAGGGTCCCTCTCCTGTAGAGTGTAAGTTCTTATGGGCAGGGTCCCTCTCCTGTAGAGTGTAAGATCTTATGGGCAGGGTCCTCTCTCCTGTAGAGTGTAAGATCTTATGGGCAGGGTCCTCTCTCCTGTAGAGTGTAAGCTCTTATGGGCAGGGTCCCCTCTCTCCTGTAGAGTGTAATCTATTATGGGCAGGGACCTCTCTCCTGTAGAGTGTAATCTCTTATGAGCAGGGTCCTCTCTCCTGTAGAGTGTAAGCTCTTATGGAAAGGGACCTCTCTCCTGTAGAGTATAAGCTCTTATGGGCAGGGTACTCTCTCCTGTAGAGTGTAATCTCTTATGAGCAGGGACCTCTCTCCTGTAGAGTGTAATCTCTTATGAGCAGGGTCCTCTCTCCTGTAGAGTGTAAGCTCTTGTGGGCAGGGTCCTCTCTCCTATATAGTGTAATCTCTTATGAGCAGGGACCTCTTTCCTGTATCGTGTAATCTCTTATGGGCAGGAACCTTTAATTTTTAATAAAGTTTACTTTCAATCCAGCAGAGTTCCTGCCACTGTTGAGAACCAGCGGTGTCCATTGGTTGTATTGTGTTACTTAATGTGATTGTAGACGTATCTGTTATTATTGGAGCCGGTAACTAAGCATAAATTATGCATTAATTCCCTGCCCCCGCGCTCCATTTTGTGTACATTGCTCTAATTTTCTCACTTAAGTTGAATCTGATCCTAGTTAATTTCCTATTCATTAATTGAAACAATAGATACAGCTCGCGGGTCATTGCATTTTCCAGAGTTGCGGTCCCTTTGGGTCAGATAGATTTACATAAGCAGCTTCTACAAGGGCAATCGTATCCCTTGAAAGTAACATTGCCGATGAAGAAAGAATAGAGTCTGAGAGGAAAATAAAAAGGCCACATTGCAAAGTGACATTTTTTTTGTCGGATTCTCACAATGCTCCCAGAGTTTTATCTTTTAATGCCTTTTCATTGTCAGATTTTTCCCCCAAATCCCTCTGGGAACCGGCCCAGAATATAGAATTGTCTGTAACATCACGCATTGAGACTTAAGTGTCATTTAACCCAATGATTGACTCGACGCAGAGCTGAGAATTACAATGACTTTTATTTTCCAGCTTGAACCTTCCAGTGAGTCTGGGCCGGATCAAGGTCAGGTCTTCTCCATTGTAGCAAAGACCATGTAAGTAACTAACTTATAAGAAAGCCATATTATAGCTTTGGCATGGAAACAGAATAAAGAAGAATCAAAGGTTTCTGTTTCTGACCAGGCTTGTTTCCTGACTTTGTCTTGACTCGGCCTGATGCCTGTCCTACCCCCCTGGCTGTCCAATATGATGAAAGAATTCCATTTATTCTGACCTTGTCCCATCTGCCATATTGAGAGAACTCTCATTGCCTGCCCTGACCTGGGTTAACCTACTGTATTATGAGAAGGCCGTCTACCCTGACCTTGGCCCATCGACTGTATTGATAGAACTTTGCCTTCCCTGATCTTGGTCCACATACTGTTTTAACAGAACTCTGTATAACTTTACATTGGTCCACCTACTATATAAATAAAACTCCATGTACCTAGACCTTGTTCCACCTACTGTATTGATAGAACTCCATCTGGCCTGACCTGAGTCAACCTACTGAACTATTAGAAGTCTGCTTGCCCTGACCTTGGCCTATCAACCATATTGATAGAACTCTGCCTTCCCTAATCTTGGTCCACATACTGTCTTAATAGAACTCAGCCTTCATCTATGCCACCTACTATATAAATAAAACCTCTTCTACCCTAACCTTGGTCCACCTACTGTAATGATAGAACTCTGCCTGCCCTGACCTTGGCCCCACTGCTGCAATAATAGAACTCCATTTACCTTGACTGGTCCAGCTATTGTATTTACAAAACTTTGCTTGCCCTGGACTTGACCCATCTAGTGTATTGATAGATATCTGCCTCCCGTGACCATGGTCCACCTGATGTACTAATAAAACTCTGTCTGCCGTGTCCTTGGTCTACCTACTGAATTAGTAGAACTCTGCCTGTCCTGACCTTTGTCCACCAACTGTAATAATAAAACTCTGCCTGCCCTGACTTTGATCTAACTACTGTGTTTATAGAACTCTGCCTGCCCTGACCTTGGTCGACCTATTGTATTAATAGAACTCTGCCCTGACCTTGGTCCACCTACTGGATTAACAGAACTCCTCATGCTCTGACCTAGGTCCACCTGCCGTGAGGCACGGGGGTTGTTATTGTGACCTCCCTGCTTGGTCAGCTGGTACAGTGTAGGTATGTAGAAAAGATATAGTGAACAATCATACTCACGTATAGACTCTAGTCTTACCAGAAGGTCCTGTTAGGGTAGTACGAGCCCTAGGCCTAGTTATCTGGGCTAAGCAGACTCCCAAGACTGCACTGCGTGGTGGAATACTTAGACTTTCCATAACTTTGTTCCACTGGGGTCAGTTCCTGCGACTGCTGAGGTAACTGTCCTGTACTTTTAGGCTGGGTTCACACTACGTATATTTCAGTCAGTATTGTGGTCCTCATATTGCAACCAAAACCAGGAGTGGATTGAAAACACAGAAAGGATTTGTTCACACAATGTTGAAATTGAGTGTATGACCGCCATTTATTGGCAAATATTTGCTGTTATTTTAAAACAACGGCTGTTATATTAAAATAATGGCCGTTATTTACTGTTATATGGCGGCCATCCATTCAATTTCAACATTGTGTGGACAGAGCCTTTCTGTGTTTTTAAAGGGGTAGTGCGGCGCTCAGAAATTATTCACAGAATAACACACATTACAAAGTTATACAACTTTGGGCTGGGTTCACACTACGTATATTTCAGTCAGTATTGTGGTCCTTATATTGCAACCAAAACCAGGAGTGGATTAAAACCACAGAAAGGATCTGTCCACACAATGTTGAAACTGAGTGGATAGCCGCAATATATCGGTAAATAACTGCCATTATTTCAATACCACAGCCGTTGTTCTAAAATAACAGCAAATATTTGCCATTAAATGGCGGCCATCCACTCAATTACAACATTGTGTGAACAGAACCTTTCTGTGTTTTTAATCCACTCCTGGATTTTGTTTGCAATATGAGGACCACAATACTGACTGAAATATACATAGTGTGAACCCAGCCTTGTAATGTATGTTATGTCTGTGAATCGCCCCGTTCCCCGTGTCCCCCCACCCCCACCCGTGTACCTGATCCGTGTCGAGGGCCGTCCCCGATCTTGTGCCAAACGTCATCTTCGGACGGACGGCCGAGTCGCTGCCGCCCGTCCCCCCCTGCAGCGTCATAACTGTGCTCAGCCGCGATTGGCTGAGCACAGTTATGCTCAGCCAATCGCGGCTGAGCGGCTGATGACGCAGCCACGTCATCAGCTGCTCAGCCGCGATTGGCTGAGCACAGTTATGCTTAGCCAATCGCGGCTGAACATCGGATGACGCTGCAGAGGGCGGCCGGCATTCGGAACAGTCAGAGCTGTTCGCTGTCCGCTCGAAGAAGACGTTGCTGAATGAAGATAGAAGACTGGTGTCGGCACGTGACAGGTGAGTATAGCGCACCACACTTCCGGGTACACGGGTGGGGGTGGTGGGACACGGGGAAGGGGGCCATTCACAGACATAACATACATTACAAAGTTGTGAATAATTTTTTACCGCCGCACTACCCCTTTAATCCACTCCTGGTTTTGGTTGCAATATGAGGACCACAATACTGACTGAAATATACGTGGTGTGAACCCCGCCTTAGAGAGGTTCCTGGTGTGGACAAGGTGATCCCTGTATGGCTTCTCTCCCCTTGGTACTTCCTTAGCACTGCATCGTGGAGGTGTTCCTCATAGGGAAGAATCTGTAGCTTGCTTGGTTGTGTGTCCCTGTCAGAGGACCTGGCCAAAGCCAAGCCCTGGCTTAGCTTCAGCAGAGACTTGTCTGTGTTGTTTCCTCTCACACTAACTCCAGACAACTAACTACACTCCTCCCACTAGGAACTAACTCATTCCTACAGGGATCTAGCTGAACCTGCCTGTGATTGGTGTGGCTTTGTGTGGGAGGAGCGAGAGAACAGGGGATAGGATAGAAAAAGGAGGGAAAGAACCTGCACCTATGAGTGGGTGAAGAACAACATGTGACACATAACAGTTAATCCTTAGTCTCCCTCAGCCGTGCATAGGAAAAACAAGAAGTGCTTTTAGTGACACATATTGGGAAAAAACACTAACTGACGTGGATATTTCATCCCACATGAGTGAACATGAGGGAGTTACCTTACTCAGGTGCAGTAGAGGTTTAGGGGCCCCTACCGGGTCACTATACACCTGCTGTATTATTAGACCTCTGACTGTTCTGACCTTGGTCCACCCTTTGTAATAATAGAAATCTTCCTGTCCTGACCTTGGGGTACTAACTGTATTTATAGAACTTCGCTTTCCCTAACCTTAACCTATCTACTGTATTAATTGGACTCTTCTCTGTACTAGTTATTAAAGGGTGAAAACCAGGTGATCTCCTAGACTCTGATTTCTAGTGTAGCCCCATATCAAATCTATGGTAACTGTAGGGATTTACATATACCAGGCCAACCTCATGTCAGCTTCCTGAGTTGGAGACCACCATGTCTGTACATGTAGCTGTATAGAAAGTTATAGAATGTATATGTATGTATAGAATGTATATGTATGTGTATGTATAGAATGTGTATGTATAGAAAGTTATAGAATGTATATGTATGTATAGAATGTATATGTCAGGACGGGTTAGGTAGGGACAAGACACAACAGTGAGCCCTAATACTGAACCCACCAACTGTCCCTACCTACTTGCCTCAAACGGTCCTAGGCAGCCGTGGACAACCACAAAGGCGTTCCCTGTACTGAATACGTGCACACAGAACAAGACAGACAAACAAACACAATATCGGATAGTTAAACAAGCAAGGTCAGAACCAAACGGGCAGCGTAGTACAAAATCAGGTAACAATCGGATAGTCAAAAGTCAAGCAAGAGGTCAGGTAACAGAGTTGAGCAAGCAGAGGGATTAGGTACGGGGATCGCAGGAATAGACGGCGGAGCTGGGATCAGGGTATGAACCTTAGTAGCCAGCTCTGAGAACCTGCCTCAGCTTTGTTTTATGCTGACCAAGAGCCCGGTCCAGATCCTCATTGGACCGGCGCTCTGATCCCCCAGGCTCTAGACAGGCAAGAGAAACCAGTCAGTCACACAGACTACTCAGCTGCAATAGTCAAGTCTCCCAGCGATCAGTTTAACTCCTGCATTGCCAGGAAGCTTAGAAGCAAGCAGGTGTGGCACATAGAAATAAAAACAGGCCCAGTTCACACCAGGTTTCTGCAGAATCCTGACAGTATGTGTAGAATGTATATGTATAGAAAGTTAGAGAATGTATATGCATGTATAGAAAGCTACTATACACTATATATGCTATACTGACGTAGTGTATTTAGTCAACAAGTAGTATAAGAAGATAGCACAAAAGCCACCTAGATTCCGGAATAAAACCTACAAAGAATCAACCCCCTCAAACAGAGAACTCTAGAAGAAAGTGTTCACCGTATCTGCACCATAAGACCCATTTGTATCAAAGAACGGTTACAAACTTTCTTGTTCTTTTTAATGTTTTTCTCCGTCTCCGCGCCTTCTGCATTCATCATTTCTATATTGACTTATTTGCATGCTGATACTTTGAAAAGCTACAAGCATAGTTGTTAATATATAAATCAAACAATAATAATTGGTGTAGTAAATCTTAAATCGTACACGCGGCGATTCATCACTGATTCTGCTTCTTAATTGGATCTTCAGCGGGAAGAAAACATGTATAATTCTCACAAAATGAATAGACCTTCTTATGCAAGGAAAAAGGAAAAGAGATTGCGGCTTATAAAACATGTAGCGGGGCTTACTTATTAAACCTCGGAGGAGAAACACTGCGGAGAGTCAAATACAGGGCCAAATACTATCTGTCTATCTATCTATCTATCTATCTCCTATCTATCTATCTATCTATCTATCTATCTATCTATCTATCTCCTATCTATCTATCTCCTATCTATCTATCTATCTATCTCCTATCTATCTATCTATCTATCTATCTCCTATCTATCTATCTCCTATCTATCTATCTATCTATCTATCTCCTATCTATCTATCTATCTATCTATCTATCTATCTATCTATCTATCTATCTATCTATCTATCTCCTTATCTCCTATCTATCTATCTCCTATCTATCTATCTATCTATCTATCTATCTCCTATCTATCTATCTATCTATCTATCTATCTATCTATCTATCTATCTATCTCCTATCTATCTATCGATCTATCTATCTATCATCTATCTATCTATCTATCTCCTATCTATCTATCTATCTATCTATCTATCTATCTCCTATCTATCTATCTATCTATCTATCTCCTATCTATCTATCTATCTATCTATCTATCTATCTATCTATCTATCTCCTATCTATCTATCTATCTATCTATCTATCTATCTCCTATCTATCTATCTACCTCCTAACTATCTCCTATCTATCTATCTATCTATCTATCTATCTATCTATCTATCTCCTATCTATCTATCTATCTATCTATCTATCTATCTATCTATCTATCTCCTGTCTCTCATTCTCTCTCTCATATCTATCTATTAGAGATGTGTGAACCTCCAGTACACTGCTACATACCTACTGATACTCACCTCCAGCACCTCCTGCTTGCGCTGCTCTTTGCTTTGGGTCATCCGGCACCACCTGTCATTGCCCAGTAATAGGCACCTGCCCTTGCTTCATGTTACAAAACATTAGGTCGTCTTTTTAGCTTCCGATGTTAAAATAATTTCCGTATTAGGAAACCCGAGGACACTCTCGTCTATAGTGGAAGCTTATATCCTTCCATGCTATGTAAATCCTCCTAGCCATAGAGATTTCTGTGTTTGCACGGAGATCACGGCCGTTGTTTTGCAGCCTGTAGACAAGTGGCTTAGGTCTAATTGTTTGACTTAACAAAGTAAACTTGTCTATCTGAACCAATTTGCATTTCCTTAGGTAAATACGATGGCTCTTATGTGATCAAGACGTCTGTATTTGCAATATTAATTATGTTTAGCGTTTGGTGAGTGCTTTGGCACCATCTCGTAGGGTGCTCGAAAGAATAGGAAGCGCTATTTCAGCTTCGTGTTACTTCCTTGGCTTGGAGCATCTGCAAACACAAAGAAAAAGGCTGTATAAGTATGTCATGTGACTTAAAGGGGTACTCCAGCTATTTGTTTTTCTTTCAAATCAACTGGTTTCAGAAAGTTATATTGATTTGTAAATTACTTCTATTTAAAAATCTCCAGTCTTTCAGTACTTCTCTGTATGTCCTGCAGGAAGTGGTGGATTCTTTCTAGTCTGACACAGCGCTCTCTGCTGCCACCTCTGTCCATGTCAGGAACTGTCCAGAGCAGTAACAAATCCCCACAGAAAACCTCTCCTGCTCTGGACAGTTCCTGACATGGACAGAGGTGGCAGCAGAGAGCACTGTTTCATACTGGAAAGAATCCACCACTTCCTGCAGGACATACAGCAGCTGATAAGAATGGAAAGACTTGAGATTTTTAAATAGAAGTAATTTACAAATCAATATAACTTTCTGAAAACAGTTCATTTGAAAGAGAGATTTTCGCTGGAGTACCCCTTTAAAGGGAAGGTGTCATCAGAATATGACCTATTGTTTAAGTCAAGTTTTTATTATAAAAAAAACCAAAACAAACAAAAACTTTTTAAATGAATTTTTGGCAACATTTTTCCTAAATTTCAATCTTACTCTCAATTATAAAATAATCCTGAAAACTGTCAGTTTCCATTTTGGCCACTAGGCTTAAAACTAAGCAGAGACTTCCTGTTCTGTCTGTATTGATAAGGAGGAAGCTGCTGGAAAGTGATCTGAACAGAAATACGGCAACAGGTGACACTAGTAGATAAAAGAAACAATAGATAAAGGTCACAGCTCAGCCTCCCCCTCCCTGTAAAAAAACGCAATGGAGCATGATTACAAATGTGTCCAATACAAAGAATAGGATTCACTGCGTCCATGTTCAGGAAGGTGGTCGGAAAGCAGGTTGCTAAGTGCTGTTAAAACCAACTTAGGCAAAAAATTGCAGCTTCCATAATATTGCACAAAAACTCAAAGATACTAAAGCACTGGCGGCATTGCTTCATCTGTACGTCCTATATAGATGCCACTTATATACACTCACCGGCCACTTTATTAGGTACACCATGCTAGTAACGGGTTGGACCCCCTTTTGCCTTCAGAACTGCCTCAATTCTTGGTGGCATAGATACAACAAGGTGCTGGAAGCTTCCTCAGAGATTTTGGTCCATATTGACATGATGGCATCACACAGTTGCCGCAGATTTGTCGGCTGCACATCCATGATGCCAATCTCCCGTTCCACCACATCCCAAAGATGCTCTATTGGATTGAGATCTGGTGACTGTGGAGGCCATTGGAGTACAGTGAACTCATTGTCATGTTGAAGCAGAAATCGAGACTCATCAGACCAGGCAACGTTTTTTCCAATCTTCTACTGTCCAATTTCGATGAGCTTGTGCAAATTGTAGCCTCAGTTTCCTGTTCTTAGCTGAAAGGAGTGGCACCCGGTGTGGTCTTCTGCTGCTGTAGCCCATCTGCCTCAAAGTTGGAGGTACTGTGCGTTCAGAGATGCTCTTCTGCCTACCTTGGTTGTAATGGTTGGCTATTTGAGTCACTGTTGCCTTTCTATCAGCTGGAACCAGTCTGCCCATTCTCCTCTGACCTCTGGCATCAACAAGGCATTTCCGCCCACAGAACTGCCGCTCACTGGATGTTTTTTCTTTTTCGGACCATTCTCTGTAAACCCTAGAGATGGTTGTGCGTGAAAATCCCAGTAGATCAGCAATTTCTGAAATACTCAGACCAGCCCTTCTGGCACCAACAACCATGCCACGTTCAAAGGCACTCAAATCACCTTTCTTCCCCATACTGATGCTCGGTTTGAACTGCAGGAGATTGTCTTGACCATGTCTACATGCCTAAATGCACTGAGTTGCCGCCATGTGATTGGCTGATTAGAAATTAAGTGGTAACGTGCAGTTGGACAGGTTTACCTAATAAAGTGGCCGGTGAGTGTATGTTGCTGTGACCATACTGTATATACTGTATATAGCAGAGGTTCAATAAGAGCAATGAGCGCTTGGCACTGTCTTCATACACACTGTGTTCGGGGTAGCTGGCGTGCAATCTTGGCATGTATGATATGTAGTGCACTGTTCGGGTGGTGCTCAGCATACAGGCAATCTCATATGACGTAGCAAAGAACAGATGCAGAAAGCGGCAACTCACCAAGCAAGTGCAGTTTTTTCAAGACATTCACCGATCATCGGTACACAGGCATGGCAATCGCAGAGTGTGTCCCACTGAGGCTACGGCCGTTTCACGCCAAAATTGCAGCTTCCATAATATTGCACAAAAACTCAAAGACACTAAAGCACTGGCGGCATTGCTTCATCTGTACGTCCTATATAGATGCCACTTATATATGTTGCTGTGACCATACTGTATATACTGTATATAGCTGTAGCCTAATATGTAGATGTCTTCCTTATTTCCTTGCATATATCTGCCTTTGCACAGGTATTAGGAATCATGTGCCGTAACTGTTATCGTGACACTTGAGTTGTTCAAGAACCTTCTCTAAGCTGCGAAAAATCCTAAAATAATTTGCTTCTTTTCTGTTCTGAGCCCAATTGCTGCTTGTTATAAAGCGAGGTAACAAACACCTTGCACGGCCGAGATTAGTTGGAGTTTTTCCTCTTTGTGCAGAAGTCTCGGTAAAGTTTATATGTTGCTGCTTGAAAAAATAGTGGATAAAGATTAAGTAACATCCCCCTCATCAGACGTGTACTGTATCTAGGATTCATGGGGCCCCATAGCAAGAAACTTTATGGGGCCCCATGAACTCTGTATGGACCCCCACCCACCCATGCACATATTCATATGCAGGTGGAGACGGAAGATGGTTCCCTGTCACTGTCTAGGGTGGCAGGGTGTGGGCGGGAGGTGCAGGTGGTCGATGGTGCACTATCACTGTCTGGAGTGGTGGGGTGCAGGTGGTATAGTGACCCGGTACGGACTCCTAAACCTTTATTGCACCTGAGTAAGGTAACTTCCTTGGGTTCATACAAGTGCCATGAGGTATCCACTGCAGTTAGTATTTTTCCCACTAGGTGTCACTACTGTGTTTGCCTTGTTCTATGCACAGCTGAAGCTCCCCAAAGGATGACTGTTATGTGTCACATGTTGCCTTTTTGTCCACTCACAGGTGCAGGTGCGCCTATCTTGTTCACTCTCTCTCTCTCTCTCTGCACACACAGCCCCACCAATCATAGACAGGGTTAGACAAGCCCCTGTAGTTAGGACTTCCCAGTGGGAAGAGTCAGTTTAGTTCTGTTTAGTTGTAGTTGGAGTAGCATGTAGTCTGGATTTAGTGTAAGAGGGAGCACAACAGAGAGGTCCCTGCAGAAGCCAAGCCAGGGCTTGGCTTTGGCCAGGTCCTCTGACAGGGACACAACTAAACAACAACAGTTCTTTCTTATTAACAGACCCAACATGCAGTGCTAAGGAAGTACAAGGAGAGAGCAGCTACACAGCGCTGCGTAATCTGTCGGCGCTATACAAATAAAATTATTATTATTATTTTTATTATTACACAGGGATCACCTTGTCCACTCCAGGAACACCAGGGCTATTGTTTTCTCAAACATTGCAAGAAGCACGTGGTACGCCTACAAGGAGTTTACACAAGGCCCTAATTCTCTTAGGGCCCTATTCCACGGGCCGAGCAACGATGTAAACAAGCGCTGATCTGCTAGATCGGCGCTCGTTTACTGGGCCTATTCCACGGCCCCGATGATAATGAAACAAGGGCTGCAAGGACATTGTTACCGATGTCCTTGCAGCCCTTGTTTCATACATTACCTGTCTGGGCGCAGGTCTTTTATCGGCTTCGGAGCGGGGCTGTCTGAACTGACAGACCGCTGAGCCAATCACTGGCCGCGGCGTTTCCGGACAGTGATTGGCTGAGCGGTCTGTAAGTTCAGACAGCCCCGCTCCGAAGCCGATGCTGCGGCGCAGGACTGGGAGTAAGAAGAAGACCTGCGCCTGGACAGGTAATGTATGGTTCTGCTGAAATCGTCGGTCCCACCGCGCACCGCTATTCAACCGTAGCGATGCGCTGGTGGCGAACGACGATTTTATGTCTGAAACTAAATGAACGGTCAGCCGATGACACGATCATCGGCTGATCGTTCTCTCTATTCCACCGAGCGAAAATTGGCCGAATCGGGCCGATTCGGCCGATTATCGCTCCTGTGGAATAGGGCCCTTAGTCAGTCTGTATATTTTTCTACTTCAGTCACTGTACCAGCTGACCCGGCAGGGAAACCACCATCTCCCTGCGCAACCTGGCACGGCGCACCGCAGCAGGAAGTGCGGGTGACAGGGGTTGGGTGCTGTAGGTGAGTGAGCTGACAAGTGCAGCCGGGCTGCCTGCTAGTACCATGGAGGCAGACCACGTGTTTTGCCAATGTGGGCCCCCCTGCCCCATGGGCCCATAGCATTTGCATGATCTGCCTCATTGGTAGGTACGCCACTGCTCCTTATAGAGCAGTTACCATTTGTCAGCGCCGCCATCCTTACGGCATTTGACTCTCCGTGGCTGCAGAAGTTGGATGCTGTTTCCATGTTTTCTAGGACCCCCTAGGGCGCCATCCAACCTCTGCAGCCGTGTGGAGTCAAATGGTAAATGTTCAGTTTTGGTAGAACATTGTCAGACCCGAACAGTTCGGCCTCTCCGCTCAACACTAGTCCACACTCATTGCCTGTAATGCCACCTGCATACTGTCTTATTGTTAAGTTCAATGTAAAAATAGTATGCAGCTAGCTCCCTCTAGAGGCGGCTACAGGTATCCAGCATATTATCTTTTAAAATATTTAGGGATTTGGAGCTCTGTATTAGACAAACAAAGCTCTTATCACTATATATGAGAAATATGAAGAAGTTATTAAGTGCAAATTTTTTAGCCATTTAGATAAAAAAAAAAATCTAGTGGTGGGATTTTTTTTTTTTTTTTTTTTTTAATAGAAACAGTGATTAACAATCCGATGAGATTTGGTATACGGATGAAGATGACAGGCAGCTGTCCATGCCATGATACATATGCATTGTGATAGCAGCGTAATCACTTTTACATTTCACAAGGAATCTGGGACAGTGCTACATCCTTAAGCTAGGACTTTAAAGGGACCATTACATCTATTAATCATGTATGCATTTAATATCCCCTGGCACCCCTGCTAACATAATGGAAGGTATAAGGCCGTAAAAGTGCTTACATATAGCAAAACACTTCACCGCAAATTCATGTAAACTTTCAATGATTAATTCATGTCTGCCGAACCAAAACTAAAGTTCACTATGTAAATAATGGAGTATTAGTATATCTATCCTTTGAAAGAGAACTAATCTATGTTTAATGATATACATAATACCCTAGAGCATTGTACATAGGAGTAAGTGCAGAAATCCCTTAATGCTTGCCTTTTGTTTTCTAGCCGCAGGTCTGTTTTACATAACCAAAACCTCCAACAAAACAAAAGAAAAAAAACTGCAACTTTGTTTTACAAACAGCGCCACTCTTATAGGTCACCTGTGGTATTGCAGCTCAGTTCTATTGACTTGAATCCACACAGTTTTATTGACCCCTGTGCCTTCATACTGTACTAATGTCCCCTGTACCACCATACAGTATTAGTGTGCCCTGTGCCTCCATACAGTATTAATGTCCTCTGTGCTTCTATACAGTATTAGTGGCCCCTGTGCCTCCAAACAATATTTGAGTCCCTGTGGATCTATAGAGTATTAGTGTCCTCTATGCCTCCATATAGAATTATTGTCCCCTGTACCTCCATACAGTATTATTGTCCCCTGTGCCTCCATACAGCATTGGTGTCCCCATGCCTCCATACAGTATTAATGTCCCCTGTGCCTCCATATGGTATTAGTGTCCCCTGTGCCTCCATACAGTATTGGTGTCCCCATGCCTCCATACAGTATCAGTGTCCCCTGTGCCTCCATACAGTATTGGTGTCCCCATGCCTCCATATGGTATTAGTGTCCCCTGTGCCTCCATACAGCATTGGTGTCCCCATGCCTCCATACAGTATTAATGTCCCCTGTGCCTTCATATGGTATTAGTGTCCCCTGTGCCTCCATACAGTATTGGTGTCCCCATGCCTCCATACAGTATCAGTGTCCCCTGTGCCTCCATACAGGGGGAAAGCATGATGACATCATATCATATGATTGTTTTGGTTAGTGCAGGGATCAAATCCCAATAAATAATTCAGTTCAGACCTAAAGCACCTGGCAACTCCTGATCTGCTATTCTACTTCTTAACATCCATGTCTGAAGGAAGAGAAGCAGTTGCCCTGGCTAAAATTCACTGTGAGATCCCCATCCTCATACAGTATTAGTGTCCCCTGTATCTCCATACAGTACAGTATTAATGTCCCCGTGCCTCCATATAGTATTAGTGTCCCCTGTATCTCCATACAGTATTAGTGCCCCCTGTGCCTCAATACAGTATTAGTTCCCCCTGTGCAGGGGCGTAGCTAGGGGTTCAGCCTAGGGGGGGGCGAGTGAGTCTGAGTGGGCCCCCAACCTATTATGTTACCCATAGGGAACCTCAGTAGACCCCAAACAAATAGAGGTGTAAGTAAAGTGCAGACACATCCAGTGACTCACAGGTGACGTCTTCTCTGATGAGAGTGGGTCAGGTTTCCTTTTCTTTTTCATTGTGAAGACTCTTCTAACCACAAATCATCACAGCAGTATCTGCCAGACAAACATCTTCAGCACCTTACTTTTACAGCACCTTTAAAGGAGAAGTCCGGCGAAAATTATTTTTTTATATGTTATTACTTATGGAAAGTTATACAATTTTCTAATGTACATTAATTATGGGAAATGCTCATATACTGCTATTTCCCTTAATTTAGTGTATCAGGAAGTGTTAGAATTATCTCTGAAGCAGTGACGTCACGACCAACGGTGTAATTCCTATGGAGTGTCCAGCAGGGGGCGCTCTATATATAGAAGTCAATGAGTACCATTGACTTCTATATATAGTGCGCCCCTGCTGGACACTCCATAGGAATTACAGTGTATGTAATGTAATGTAATGCACTGTACTGTTGTGACTTTATGAATACATTTATGGAATACTTTGGTGAGCAAGTGTCCTTGCTCCCCAAAGTATCCCATAAATGTATTCAATGAATACATTTGCAGGGCACCGAGCAGGGAGGAAGAGAGGTGCAATCTACCTTTTGTACCTTTTGCTATCCCTATCACCGCCCGCGCCGCCGCCGCTCACACAGGGGCTGCTTTTCATGACCCCCGCCGCTCCCCCTCCTCCTCCTCCCGGCATCAAACTTACGATCGCGCCGCTGATTCCCCGCCGCCCGCTCCTAACTACCCGCCTGCTCGCTCGCCCGCCCCGTTCCTGGCCGCCGCTCTCTGCTCATGCCGGCCGCGTCAGCCCGCCCCCACCCCGGCCGGGGACACCAGGAAGCGCCGTGCTCCCGGCCGGGGTGGGGGTGGGCTGACGCGGCCGGCATGAGCAGAGAGCGGCGGCCAGGAACGGAGCGGGCGGGTAGTTAGGAGCGGCGCGGGCGGCGGGGAATCAGCGGCGCGATGAAAAGCAGCCCCTGAGTGAGCGGCGGCGGCGGCGCGGGCGGTGATAGGGATAGCAAAAGGTACTACTCCCCCATTATCTGCAGATAATGGGGGAGTAGTGCTTTGTATATGTTCCCAGCACCGAGAAGGGAGGGGGGAGGTAGATTGCACCTCTCTCCCTCCCTGCTCGGTGCCCTGCAAATGTATTCATTGAATACATTTATGGGATACTTTGGGGAGCAAGGACACTTGCTCACCAAAGTATTCCATAAATGTATTCATAAAGTCACAACAGTACAGTGCATTACATTACATTACATACACTGTAATTCCTATGGAGTGTCCAGCAGGGGCACACTATATATAGAAGTCAATGGTACTCATTGACTTCTATATATAGAGCGCCCCCTGCTGGACACTCCATAGGAATTACACCGTTGGTCGTGACGTCACTGCTTCTGAGATAATTCTAACACTTCCTGATACACTAAATTAAGGGAAATAGCAGTATATGAGCATTTCCCATAATTAATGTACATTAGAAAATTGTATAACTTTCCATAAGTAATAACATATAAAAAAATAATTTTTGCCGGACTTCTCCTTTAACCACCTCTATACAAACTCTCCATCATAGTGGCCTTAAACAGTAACAGAGACTTCTTTGAAGACCAATATGTAGTCATTTTTCCTTTTCTGTGCTTCTTTCTATACTTAGATCCCTTCTTTATGCCTGTATCTGTAGTTAGGATCCATCATTGTGTCCTCATCTGTAGTAAGACATCCTCTTCATGCCCCATCTGTAGTTGTGTTCCCTCTCTTTGCCACTGTACCACTGTCCTCTCTAATGTACTGTACCACTGTCCTCTCTCATGTACTGTACCACTGTCCTCTCTCATGTACTGTACCACTGTCCTCTCTCATGTACTGTACCACTGTCCTCTCTCATGTACTGTACCACTGTCCTCTCTCATGTACTGTACCACTGTCCTCTCTCATGTACTGTACCACTGTCCTCTCTCAAGTACTGTACCACTGTCCTCTAATGTGCTGTACCACTGTCCTCTCTAATGTACTGTACCACTGTCCTCTCTAATGTACTGTACCACTGCCCCCTGTAATGTACCATACCACTGTCCTCTCTCATGTACTGTACCACTGTCCTCTAATGTACTGTACCACTGTCCTATCTAATGTATTGTAACACTGTCCTCTCTAATGTACTGTACCACTGCCCCCTGTAATGTACCATACCACTGTCCTCTCTCATGTACTGTACCACTGTCCTCTAATGTACTGTACCACTGTCCTCTCTAATGTATTGTACCACTGTCCTCTCTAATGTACTGTACCACTGCCCCCTGTAATGTACCATACCACTGTCCTCTCTCATGTACTGTACCACTGTCCTCTAATGTACTGTACCACTGTCCCCTCTAATGTACTGTACCACTGTCCTCTCTAATGTGCTGTACCACTGTCCTCTAATGTACTGTACCACTGTCCTCTAATGTACTGTACCACTGTTCTCTAATGTGCTGTACCACTGTCCTCTCTAATGTACTGCACCACTGTCCTTCCCTAATGTGCTGTACCACTGTCCTCTCTAATATACTGTACCACTGTCCTTCCCTAATGTATTGTACCACTGTCCCCTCTAATGTACTTTACTACTGACCTCCTAAATCATTGTTTTCCAACCAGTGTCTCCTCAGCTGTTCCTTAAAGGACAACTCCGGCGAAATTTTTTTTTGGCTTATTTAACACACATTACAAAGTTATATAACTTTGTAATGTGGTTAAATACCCGGTCTGGCCCCCTTCCCCCACTTTCCGACCCCCGACCCCCCACCCCGGAAGTTAAAGAATATATACATTACCTATTACGGTCGTCACGGTCCTCTTCTCTGGTGTCGGGTGACGTCAGAGCTGGGGGCGGTCCGGGTCTTCTTCCTCCTCGGCGTCTTCATTGAGAGTGAATGGGAGAGAAAAGGCTGCTGGTGCACATGCGCACCAGCAGCCTTTTCATTGGCTGGAGCGCATCACATGGCTTCCAGCTTGCTCAGCCCTGATTGGCTGAGCTTGCTGGAAGCCATGTTATGCGCTCCAGCCAATGAAAAGGCTGCCGGTGCGCAAGCGCGATGGCAGCCTTTTCTCTCTCATGGACCCGGAAGAAGGAGACATCGCTGGACGGCGATGACGGTGAGGCGTACGGCGGGCGAATGGAGTGGCGATCGTCACCGGAGGAATGGTGAGTATGGTGTCTGTGTGTGTCTGTGTTTTTTTTTTTTTTTTGGGGGGTCCCGCCGGAGTTGTCCTTTAACTACAACCTCCATTATGTCAGGACATGATGGGAGTTCTAGTCTTGTAGCGACTGAAGGGTCACATGTTGGAGAACACTATACTAAATAAACCTCCCTCCTAAATTATGGTTTCCCTACCAGTGGCAAAACTACAACTCCCATTGTACCCTGGTGGCAGGACATGATGAGAGTTTTAGTTTGGTAACAGCTCAGGAGCCACTGTTAGGAAGCAATCATTTAGGGGTACAGTTTATTTAGTAAAGTATTCTCCAACATGTGACCCTCCTGCTGTTCCTAAACTACAATCCCCACTATCTCCTGCCAGAAGGGCATGATGGGAGCTGTAGTTTTGTCACAGGTTTGAGAACACTACTAAATAAACTCTACCTATGTGTATACACTCCAGCCGGGATTCCTCAGAAGGCAGTACTACATAAGTTCCGTAGAAATCACGGCCATTGTTACAACGGCCATGATTACTACGGAACTTACTGTATGTAGTGTGAACATAGCCTTAAACACTAAGTTTTACTTATCTCTTCTTACATCACATTACATACACCCAGGGACACACACACACATCCCATGCACCCAGGACACACACATCCCATGCACCCAGGGCACACACATCACATGCACCCAGGACACAGACACACATCCCATGCACCCAGGACACACACACATCCCATGCACCCAGGACACACACACATCCCATGCACCCAGGACACACACACACATCCCATGCACCCAGGACACACACACATCCCATGCACCCAGGACACACACACATCCCATGCACCCAGGACACACACACATCCCATGCACCCAGGACACACACACATCCCATGCACCCAGGACACACACACATCCCATGCACCCAGGACACACACACATCTCATGCACCCAGGACACACACATCTCATGCACCCAGGACACACACATCCCATGCACCCAGGACACACACACATCCCATGCACCCAGGGACACACACATCCCATGCACCCAGGGACACACACATCCCATGCACCCAGGACACACACATCCCATGCACCCAGGACACACACACATCCCATGCACCCAGGACACACACATCCCATGCACCCAGGACACACACACATCCCATGCACCCAGGACACACACACATCCCATGCATCCAGGACACACACATCTCATGCACCCAGGACACACACATCCCATGCACCCAGGACACACACATCCCATGCACCCAGGACACACACATCCCATGCACCCAGGACACACACACATCCCATGCACCCAGGACACACACATCCCATGCAGGGCCGTCTTAACAGCATTATGGGCCCCTGGGCAGAGGTGCGAATTGGCCCCCCCAACCGCCACCATCAAATACCCCACATCTTTGCATATAGTGCCCCCCATAGTAGCCAATCCCCCCATATACAGTAGTGCCCCACATAGTAGCCAATCCCCCCATATAGTGCCCCCCATAGTAGCCAGTGCCCACATAGTAGCCAGTGCCCCCATAGTAGCCAGTGCCCCCCATAGTAGTCAGTGCCCCTCATAGTAGTCAGTGCCCCTCATAGTAGTCAGTGCCCCCATAGTAGCCAGTGCCCCCCATAGTAGTCAGTGCCCCCCATAGTAGTCAGTGCCCCCCATAGTAGCCAGTACCCCCCATAGTAGCCAGTGCCCCCCACAGTAGCCAGTGCCCCCCATAGTAGCCAGTGTCCCCCATAGTAGCCAGTGCACCCCATAGTAGCCAGTGCCCCCCATAGTAGCCAGTGCCCCCCATAGTAGCCAGTACCCCCATAGTAGCCAGTACCCCCATAGTAGCCAGTGCCCCCCACAGTAGCCAGTGCCCCCCATAGTAGCCAGTGCCCCCCATAGTAGCCAGTACCCCCATAGTAGCCAGTGCCCCATAGTAGCCAGTGCCCCCCAAAACAACAAACCAGTTACTCACCCGTCCGCCGGCCCCAGCAGCTGATGTCTCCCATCAGCGCGCACTCCCGACATCCTCCGGCACAGGCAGCGGGGTACAGAGAGACTGCCTGTGCCGGAAGTGACCTACTGCATGACACTTCCGGCACAGGCAGCGGGGTACAGAGAGACTGCCTGTGTCGGAAGTGTCCAGCTGCACGACACATCCAGGACACAGGCAGTATCTCTGTACCCCGCTGCCTGTGCCCGGAGGATGTCGGGAGTGCGCGCTGGCGGGAGAGGAGCTGCTGGGGCCGCTGGACGGGTGAGTTCCTGGACTGCCTGCCCCTTCTATCGACGCTTAGCTGAGTAGATCAGAAGCCTAGGAAAGTGCTGCTCATTGCACTTTCCTGGGCTTCTGATCGGCTGTCAGCTGAGAAGCAATAGAAGGGGCGGGCTGGGCGGGCGGAGGGGGTGGCTCAGGGCCGCTCACTATGCATATGCACAGTGAGCGGCAATACAGGGGGCAGGCGGGACGGCTTCCTTGCGGTGCTCAGCACTGCTTGGGAGCCGTTTTCGCTTTATAGGATGCACTTAGTTTTATAAGTGCGTCTTATAAAGCTAAAAATACAGGTCACAGAGGGCAGGGGCCCCCTAGGATGCAAGGGCCCCCGGGCAGCCGCCTACCCTGCCCAATGGATAAGACGGCCCTGATCCCATGCACCCAGGACACACACACATCCCATGCACCCAGGACACACACACATCCCATGCACCCAGGGACACACACATCCCATGCACCCAGGACACACACACATCCCATGCACCCAGGACACACACACATCCCATGCACCCAGGACACACACACATCCCATGCACCCAGGACACACACACATCCCATGCACCCAGGGACACACACATCCCATGCACCCAGGACACACACACATCCCATGCACCCAGGACACACACACATCCCATGCACCCAGGACACACACACACATCCCATGCACCCAGGGACACACACATCCCATGCACCCAGGGACACACACATCCCATGCACCCAGGACACACAGCACTTACTGTAATTGCAGGGAAGCTCTGAGGGGGCCATGTGGTGCAGTTCTCTGATCTTCTCCTCACAGTCGGACTCTGGGCCCCTCCTCTTCTTCTGTCCCGACATCCAGGAGAGCAGGAAGCAGCGGGAGGAGGTAGTGAGGGAGTGGGGGAGGGGCCCGGGCTGTGAGGAGGGGGTCCTGTCTGTGTCTCTTCTGCCCTGGTATAGAGTGAGCAGACACACAGACAGGAAGCTGCAGTGTCTGCCCTGAGTGCAGCGGCCGCTACTTCCGGGCAGCCTTAAAGTGGCAGAGCAGCCTAATTAACATCCGGCCTCTACGGCTCTTAAAGGGAACCTGTCACCCCCCGTACCGGGGTGACAGGCTCCCGACCCCCCGTTAGAGACCCCTATACTTACCTCATCCCGCTGGGTCCCGCTTCTGGATTCGGTCGGGTCCCGGAGATCTCAGCCGCTGCAGCCCGGCGCGCGCGCTGAGAGATGTGTCCAACACCCATAGAGAATGACAGGAGAGTCCAGCGCTCCGTCATTCTCTATGAGCGTTGGACTCATCTGTCAGCGCGCGCGTCGGGCTGCAGCGGCTGAGATCTCCGGGACCCGACCGAATCCAGAAGCGGGACCCGGCGGGATGAGGTAAGTATAGGGGTCTCTAACGGGGGGTCGGGAGCCTGTCACCCCGGCACGGGGGGTGACAGGTTCCCTTTAAGTGTACTGGGGGGGACCGGCCCGGGGGGCCCCCAGCCTTGGTGGGCCCGGGGGCGACCGCCCCCTTTGCCCCCCTCTAATTTCGCCACTGCCCCTGTGCCTCCATACAGTATTGTGTCCCTGTGCCTCCATATAGTATTAATGTCTCCTGTGCCTTCTTATAGTATTAATGTCTCCTGTGCCTCCATACAGTATTAGTGCCCCCTGTGCCTCCATACAGTATTAGTGTCTCCTGTGCCTCCATAAAGGGGGCAGGCATGATGACATCGTATGATTGTTTCGGACAGTGCAGAGATCCAATGGATCATTGTCTTCAAACGTTAAGTGACAGCTCCTGCTCTGCTATTCTACTGCTTTACATCCATGTCTGGAGGAAGAGAAGCCGTTGCCCTGGCTAAAATTCACTGCTGAGATCCCCATCCCCATACAGAATTAGTGTCCCCTGTGCCTCCATACAGAATTAGTGTCCCCTGTGCCTCCATACAGTATTAGTGTCCCCTGTGCCTCCATACAGTATGAGTGTCCCCTGTGCCTCCATACAGTATTAGTGTCCCCTGTGCCTCCATACAGTATTAATGTCCCCTGTGATTCCATACAGTAATAATGTCCCCTGTGATTCCATACAGTAATAATGTCCCCTGTAATTTCATACAGTATTAATGTCCCCTGTGCCTCCATACAGTATTAATGTCCCCTGTGCCTCCATACAGTCTTAGTGTCCCTATGACTTCATCCTTATCACAGCTCAATTTCTGTGCAGAAAAAAAAACTTCTTTGCGGCGTGCCATGCCAGGTTGAGCAGGGAGTTGGTGGTAGTTTCCCCTGCCGGGTCAGCTGGTTGGGTATTTTGGAAGCTGAGTGGGTCTAGGGTCTCTTTGTCACGGTAGCCTGGAGAGTTGTTGGACCCATCCCAGACAGTTGGCATGGCAACAGCACAATAAGAAAAGGGTACCCCAAATGTACAGGGGTGTCTATGTGCAGGTGTGCAAGGAGCACGGATGTATTTCCCCCTAGGCACTCGTGGTCCGGTGCCTAGGGTGGCACCTTGCTGGGGCGGCACCAGGGAGCAGGGAGAAAAGAAACCATTTTTTGTTTATTTATTTTTCCCCACTCTCCCATCTCCCTCTCAGACTTGCTGGTCATTCCGGCTTCTTTTCATGGGGGGTGGGTCTCAGACGCGGGGAAAGAGTACATAGAAAGAAAGAAGGAGATACAGCACCTACGGCTCCCTCTCTCCTACATCATTGTCAGCAGGGATTGGATAGGAGAAATCTCTGCTTCCACAGCTACAGGCCGCTCTGTTATCTGGCCTCTCAGCTGTCGGCTGTGGGTGATGACCTCTGACCCCTTAACCCTCTAGTGACAGCTCCTTATGTAAGTAAATACAACTTTGTCACTGATAATGAGTGTGTGTGTGTGTGTGTGTGTGTGTAACATTGAATAATAACCAACCAGTAAGTCCCATCTACCCCAGAATTGTATTAGAAAAACTGGTATTGTGGTATTATCCAGTCACAGTATGGTGGTATCAGGTCTGGTATGGTGCTGTTATACAGTCACAGTATGGTGGTATCAGGTCTGGTATAATGGTATTATCTAGTCACAGTACGGTGGTATCAGATCTGGTAAGGCGGTGTTATCTAGTCACAGTATGGTGGTATCAGGTCTGGTATAATGGTATTATCTGGTCACAGTACGGTCACAGTATCAGGTCTGGTATGGCGGTGTTATACAGTCACAGTATGGTGGTATCAGGTCTGGTATGGCGCAGTTATCCAGTCCCAGTATGGCCGGTCTGGTGGTCTTATACCCATGTTCCATGCACCTGTCATATATATGGACGGATGTGCAGTGGAACAGATTATTAGAACTCCCGGCATCAGTGTCAGTACAGTCCTGCGAAAAGTTCCGATAATCCATTCTGCTGCACACGTCCATATGTACGGCAGGTGCATGGAACATGGGTATAAGGCCTTATGGTGTGTTTACACAGAGAGATTTATCTGAAAGATTTTTGAAGCCAAAGCCAGGATTGGATTTGAAAAGAGGAGAAATCTCAGTCTTTCCTTTATGACCTGTTCTTTGTTTATAGTCTGTCCCTGGCTTTGGCTTAAAAAATCTGTCAGATAAATCTCACTATGTAAACGCACCATTAGACTGATAAAATATTAATATTATTGTTCATAAACTAGTAAATTATGATGATAAGTGGTCAGTGAAAATGGGGCGTCTTCAGGTTTAGTGCCTAGGGCAGCAGGAGCTGTAAATGCCGCCCTGGCAAGGAGGAAGCCAGAGTCTAGTGCATTGGCAAAAATAAAGTACTTTTACTTTGGATCAACATAGTGCAAACAGTACACATAGTAACAGTTCAGTTTACTACAGTATAACGGTTATAATCTTGCAGACTACTTAGGTGCTGGAAGTTAAGGTAGCACACCGGTGCTTTTAGTAGAAAGGTGCTTTGCAGTGTAGAGAGAGAGAGAGAGAGAGGGAGAGAAGAGGAGTTGCCAGTGAGGCCTTGCCCAAGGTAGTAGTGTGCTCTGTCGGAACAGTTGAGGTGAATAGAAGAAGTGAAAGAGACTACTCTTATGCCCCCTTGCGAGCTACCCATCCTAGGTAGGTAGTACAAGCGCCAGTCCTTATCTGGGTGAAGCAGACTCTCGGGCCTTCCCAGTTGTCCTGCACTGTGCAGTGGGATACGTAGATGTTCCGTAGCTTTGTCCCACTGGGGTCAGTTCCTATAGCTTCTGACGTAACTGCCCTGTATGTTTTAGAGAGGTTCCTGGTGTGGGCAAGGTTTTCTCTATTTGAATTCTCTCCCCTTTGTAGATCTTAGGACTGCATAGTTATTTTAGGACTCACGAAAAGAACTTTGTGCTGAACTGATCCTCACACATCCACTCGCTTGGACCTACAGCCACTAACTACCACTTCCTCCCACCAAGAACTAACTCCTCCTACAGGGGCTAACTAAACCCTCCTGTGAGTGGTGGGGGCTGTGTGCATATGGAGAAAGGGAGGACAGGATAGGACAGAATCAGAGAGACAAGCACCTGCACCTGTGAATGGACAATACGTAACATGTGACTCACAACATAGTTAACCCTTTGTACCTTTAGCTGGCTTGTCACATACACAACACACATAGCAAATACAAGTAGTGAGACCTAGTGGGGAAAACACAATAGTACAGTTGCATCATGTCCCACCTGTGTAAACCTGAGGGAGTTACTTACTCAGGTGCAATAGTCCTGCACCCTGTGCTGGGACACTACACCTCGGCATATGGATAAGATTGGAAAAAATGTGTTGTTTGTTTTGGATTTTACCAGCGCAAAACGGCAATGGCTCCGTCCTGTATTCACGGTACACAAAAGAAACAAGGAGCCAAACGTTCTCTACATCTGCAATATCCCTGTGAATGAATAAATGTATGAAGCCATTGTTATAACCATTAGTATTATCCCTGTAAAACGCGTCGCACTTTAGTACCGAATAGAATTAAAGCCTCATTAGGCTAATTTGGATCCCGGAGCCGATCCCGCCTGTGTCGTCTGCCCTGTCGAATGATATTAGGCATAAACTCTGCTCCGCACAATGGCCTATTACCCCCGTAATGTAAACACGACATTTTCGGAGGAGTGCTGTGCGCCTTAATACCGCATCTCATCAGTCACCATTGGTTTATTAACCCCTTCCATCCCCCAATTTACATTGTGGTAAGGATGTAAAAGAGATAATGATGGAGAGGATTATAATGGGCCATTCCTACTGCCCCAATTGTTATAATTGGAACAACTTTTGGCTGCTGGAACAAGACGCAACCAGGGCCATTTATTTTAATAGTGTCTGTACAGTAGATGGTTGAAGTGAATCGACTTCCTCCTCTCCTGACGTGTTATTCAATATTAAAAACAATCAAATTAATAAAGGAGAAGTAAAACTATGAACCTGGAATTTTTAAGGAACAAAGTAGAAAATTCCATCTTTCATGGTGCATTTTTCTGTCTCCATTTATCTCTACACTATAACCCTATACTATCAATAGTAACTATTAGAATAACTCCAAGGAAGGTGTGCGAGAGAACCAGCTAATATCCAGAGTAGTCACCATGTGCAGCATATTATACAGTCATACTTTATACATTCATGGTACTGCTGTACTGCACACCTACATAATACAGTCATACTACACACATAGTACTGCTATACTGCACACCTACATAATAGTCATACTAGACACATACATAGTACTGCTATACTGCACACCTACTTAATACAGTCATACTACACACATACATAGTACTGCTGTACTGCGCACCTACATAATACAGTCATACTACACACATACATAGTACTGCTGTACTGCACACCTACATAATACAGTCATATTACACACATACATAGTACTGCTATACTGCGCACCTAGTTAATAGTCATACTAGACACATACATAGTACTGCTATACTGCACATCTACATAATACAGTCATATTACACACATACATAGTACTGCTATACTACACACTTACATAATACAGTCATACTACACACATACATAGTACTGCTGTACTGCGCACCTACATAATACAGTCATACTACACACATACATAGTACTGCTGTACTGGACACCTACATAATACAGTCATACTTCACACATACATAGTACTGCTATACTACACACACACATAGTACTGCTGTATTGTACAGCTACTGTACATAATACAGTCATACTACATACATACATAGTACTGCTATACTGCACATATACATAGTACTGCTATACTGCACACATACATAGTACTGCTACACTGTACACATACATAGTACTGCTATACTGCACACATACATAGTACTGCTATACTGCACACATACATAATACTGCTATACTGCACATACACATAGTACTGCTATACTCCACACATACATAGTACTGCTATACGGCACACATACATACATAGTACTGCTATACTGCACACGTACATACATAGTACTGATATACTGCACACATACATACATAGTACTGCTATACTGCACACACACATACATACATATAGTACTGCTATACTGCACACATACATACATAGTACTGCTATACTGCATACATACATAGTACTGCTATACTGTACACATACATACATAGTACTGCTATACTGCGCACCTACATAATAGTCATACTAGACACATACATAGTACTGCTATACTGCACACCTACATAATACAGTCATTCTACACACATACATAGTACTGCTATACTGCGCACGTACATAATACAGTCATACTACACACATACATAGTACTGCTGTACTGCACACCTACATAATACAGTCATACTTCACATATACATAGTACTGCTATACTGCACACATACATAGTACTGCTATACTGCGCACCTAGTTAATAGTCATACTAGACACATACATAGTACTGCTATACTGCACATCTACATAATACAGTCATATTACACACATACATAGTACTGCTATACTACACACTTACATAATACAGTCATACTACACACATACATAGTACTGCTGTACTGGACACCTACATAATACAGTCATACTTCACATATACATAGTACTGCTATACTACACACATACATAGTACTGCTACACTGTACACATACATAGTACTGCTATACTGCACACATACATAGTACTGCTATACTGCACACACATTGCACTGCTATACTCCACACATACATAGTACTGCTATACGGCACACATACATACATAGTACTGCTATACGGCATACATACATACATAGTACTGCTATACTGCACACATACATACATAGTACTGCTATACTGCACACATACATACATAGTACTGCTATACTGCACACATACATACATAGTACTGCTATACTGCACACATACATACATACATAGTACTGCTATACTGCACACATACATACATACATAGTACTGCTATACTGTACACATACATACATAGTACTGCTATACTGCACACATACATACATACATACATACATAGTACTGCTATACTGCACACATACATACATACATAGTACTGCTATACTGCACACATACATACATAGTACTGCTATACTGCACACATACATACATAGTACTGCTATACTGCACACATACATACATAGTACTGCTATACTGCACACATACATACATAGTACTGCTATACTGCACACATACATTTTATATGTTTTTCTTTTGTAATCCTGAACCTCTGATCTACTATAGTCCAGCAGATATATATATATATATATATATATATATATATATATATAATCATATTTGATAGCCGATGGAGGATTCTGTCCCTCCTGCTCCATTCATCAGGCTGTGTGTGACTGGGGCCCGGTCTGATTATCTCAGCACAATTGCTCGCCATGCGCCGCTTCATCATCGGACATTTGCATATGTAATTTGACAGATCATTTCCAGTCATGAAACTGACAAGACCAAACATCAAAATATTTATTCAGAAAACGGCTTATCAGTAAAAACATAAGGACCGAGCATCAAAAAAAATGCTAATGAAGCAGAAGAGTCGCGTTGCCGGCAATCAGTGAAATTAGCGATCATTAACTGCACAATGAGTGAGGATCTCATTTATTTCACTAACCTCATTGTTATTGCTGCCGTAATTATTGCTGAAAAATGGGACTCTATGGGCCGAAAAGGTGCAAAAAGCGCAAAACAAACAGAAGACGGCGTTTATAATGATGGATTCCATTCCACGCGGAGGAGATGGAGTCAGGACGGGCGCATGGTGCACAATATCAAAGTTACACTGACTTATTAAGTCTTAATCTTTGTGTTGATAATCAAGAGAGTCATAGGGTCTAAGCTGGTGTGTTCTCTCCAGTCTGACACAGTGCTCTCTGCTGCCACCTCTGTCCATGTCAGGAACTGTCCAGAGCAGCAGCAAGTCCCCATAGAAAATCTCTTCTGCTCTGGACAGTTCCTGACATGGACAGAGGTGGCAGCAGAGAGCACTGTGTCAGACTGGAAATAATACAGCACTTCCTGCAGGACATACAGCAGCTGGTGGAGATTTTTAAATAGAAGTAAATTACAAATCTATATAACTTTCTGACACCAGTTGTTTTGAAAGAATAAGATTTTCACTGGATTACCCCTTTAAGTTTCTCCTTGAAAAAGATGATTCAAAAAGAATGAGGAGACTTATATTGTAGGCCGCTGAGCTTAGTAAACTAGGTCCGGCCACTGTGCAATGATCAGCAGCTGAACTTCAGTAATTAGGTCAGGCTACTATACAGTGATCTGCAGCTGAGCTGCAGTAGCCATGTCCGGCCACTATACAGTGATGTGCAGCTGAGCTAAAGTAGCCATGTCTGGCCACTATACAGTGATCTGCAGCTGAGCTGCAGTAGCCATGTCCGGCCACTATACAGTGATCTGCAGCTGAGCTGCAGTAGCCATGTCCGGCCACTATACAGTGATCTGCAGCTGAGCTGCAGTAGCCATGTCCGGCCACTATACAGTGATGTGCAGCTGAGCTAAAGTAGCCATGTCTGGCCACTATACAGTGATCTGCAGCTGAGCTGCAGTAGCCATGTCCGGCCACTATACAGTGATCGGCAGCTGAGCTGCAGTAGCCATGTCCGGCCACTATACAGTGATCGGCAGCTGAGCTGCAGTAGCCATGTCCGGCCACTATACAGTGATCGGCAGCTGAACTTCAGTAACCAGGTCCGGCCACTACACAGTGATCAGCAGTTGAGCTGCAGTAACCATGTCTGGCCACTATACAGCGATCAGCAGCCACTACCCCAGTTGTTTTGGACATTGAAGATTTACAATGTAACTTTTAATACTATTTATTTAATTGACCTACAGCATTGGAGGTGGAGTGTGTCTTTAAGACGGCCGGCGCTCTTGGTCTGGCGGCTTTAATAAAGTCGGTTTAGTGAAGCTATTCTCTCCCGGCAGCCGCATTACTATGTATACATCTCGTGCTGATCACTGCTCCGATCCGGCATTTTTTATACTTACCAGGATGCTTTTCCATTTGCGCTAACAAAGCGCTTGGATTCTGTTCATTAAATATAAATAGCCAAAGTGGTTTCATAACCGCAACGTCCAATCAATTTCCGAATCCTTCACAATGGACGGGAGCCATATCTTAGGCTGCGTTCACACTACGTTTTTGCAATCCGTTTTTTACATCCGTTATTTGCAAAAAACGGATTAAAAAAACGGATTAAAAAAACCCATGTGCCTTTGTGTCCATTGACTTCCATTATAAAAAAAAAAAAAGGATCAAAACGGATCCGTTTTTTAACGGACACAAAAATGAGGTTGACTACGTTTTTGTGTATATAAAAAGAAAAAACTGATCCGTTTTGATCCGTGTTTTTTTTTTTTTTTTTTATAATAGAAGTCAATGGAAAAACGGATCAAAATCGATTCACACAAATGCATACTTTTTTTTCCATCTGTTTTGCAAAAAAAAAAAAAACGGATGAAAAAACAGATTGCAAAGGGGTTTTCCAGCTGAATGGGGCACTCCGGTGAAAATTTTCTATCACATCAACTGGTTTTATAAAGTTATATAGATTTGTAATTTACTTCTCATCTCAAGTGGAGATGAGCGGACCGAGCCTCCCAAACCCAGATTTTTTTTCTCAAGTGTTTCAGTACTTACCAGCTGCTGTATACCCTGCAGGAAGTGGTGCATTCTTCCCTGTCTGTCACATTACTCTCTGCTGCCACCTCTGTCCATGTCAGGAACTGTCCAGAGCAGGAGAGGTTTTCTATGGGGATTTGCTACTTATCTGGACAGCACAACTATGAGAACGAGCCGATGGGTGGGAGAGCTGGATGTCAGATATTGAAGACCTTTCCTTTAAATAACAATATAAAAATCATCTCCAAACATAATGGACAATAGTAAAAACATGAATGTACGAAATACATGCTCAGTACAATACTGCAATATATACATTTCCATACCCACCACAAACCATGCCTAGTACACAGAGGGATTATAACATACAAGACACTGTGGACTTAAAGGGGAATTGCAGAATTTTTTTTCCTTTCAAATTAACTGATGTCAAAAATTTACATAGATTTGTAATTTACTTAAAAATCTAATACTATTTACTATTAAAAATCTGACAGAATGCTCTCTGCTGCCACCTCTGTCCATGTCAGGAACTGTCCAGAGCAGGAGAGGTTTTCTATGAGGATTTGCTGCTGTTCTGGACAGTTCCTGACATGGACAGAGGTGGCAGCAGAGAGCACTGTGTCAGACTGGAGAGAATACACCACTTCCTGCAGGACTATATACTATAGTACTAAGTAGTAAAGATGAGCGAATACGATTCGGTCAAGTCGGTATTCGATAGAATATTGCGGTATTCAAAAGATTCAAATTCAATCAAGTAGTGAGGCAAATACGCGGGAAACATTCAAAAGCCCTTCCATCGCAGTTGGCGCTTTTTTTAATCCAATCACCATGCAGGGAGGCCGTGAGGGACCCTGGGAGTACGCACGCATCGCCAAAACGGCGTCTACCCTCGTTGAATGGCTGAACCACATGACCTCGAGTATTTAAGACTTGACTTCCGCCACGTGATACATACTGTTCCAGTAATGTTCGTACAGCATTACGCGTGAGATGCGCGAATAACATGACGCTCTACAGACGCACATTGGAATCATGTATGTAAGAAATACACTGCGCAAGAAATACGAACGAAATGTGAACATTGCCGTAAAGCGTACGCAAATATTTTTCCTTCGCAGCTGCGGAAAATGGCCTTATACTGCGATTTTGGGGTGTTGGGTGCACCCAGGCATGCTCCCCCTTATGTCCCAGTGTCATTCCGGAGGTGTTGGCATCGTTTAGGGAGGTTTCATGGGGGACTTGGTGACCTCCAAGTGGACGAATTTTGATTTCCAAGTGCCAAGAATTTTTTTTCCCATAGACTATAATAAGATCGAGTATTTGTTCAAATAGTCGAATCTCGGTGCCTATTCGATTCGAATTCTCGAAAGTCGAATATTTCACTACTCGCCCATCTCTACTAAGTACTATATAACTTATTGACACCTGTGGTAGACTGCACCAATAAAGTGAGCTTGCCAATGTATACTTTGGCGCACCTTTCTACCACCATGACCCAAATAGAGCCCTATTGTAACGCCTACGTGTCCTATCATTTTGGCGCTGCTGCGTCCAGCGTTCATTATCCCGCATGCTGTCATGGTGAGTCTGCAATCGTCCTTGTAATTTTCCCTGAACAAACTCTAAGTTTGTTAACCTTATAGTTAATCTTAGAAAATGCCAGTCAGCCGTGGTCTCACCGGGCCGTACCTCTGCCAGCTATCAGCCTTTTCCTGTGTTAGAATATTTCCACTAATTCTTTTTTTTTTTTTTTTTTTTTTTTTGCTTCTCCTCTTTTTTTGTCTTTTTTTTTTTTTTACCTTTTTTTAAACTTTTGCTCATTATAAGTCCTGATGCATGACTTTTGTTCACTCAGCCGTACTTTTATAATAAAAAATAAAATTATATAAAAGTATAAAGTTGTGCATCGGGACTTATAATGAGCGCGAGTTAAAAGAGTCAAAAACAAAAAAGAGGAGCTGAATATAAGAAAGATTAATGGAAATGTGCAATCATAGGGAAAGGCAGAGGATCGGTGGAGGTGCCGCATGGTGGGACCATGTTTGTCTTCCTGTTATTTCAGCTAATATTGTAGGATAAAATATCAGTGTTTTTTTATTTTTTATTTATATGCGAGCAGTGCCACTATTTCTGCCCAATATATAACTTGTATGTGACATTTTTACTAGTGGGTAAACACTATCTGCGATGGTGTCCACTAGTAAACCCTCAGAAGCAGAAGCAGCATGGAGGGCAATATAGAGCAGTATTAGGCAGTCTAGGATCCCCTTATCTCTCTGTCAGTTTCTGGAATTCTCCAGTCACTGCCCACTTTTCTCTATTTTTCCTTTACTCTCCGCTCCATAGACTTCCATAGGCAGCATGTAACCTATCCCCAAGTGAACTGATAGTCGGTCTTCTCTGTCAAAACAGAACTAAGCTGTCAAAGACGGGGACAGGGCTTATAAAACAAGAAATAAGCATTTTTTTTCTTATAAGATATTTTATAAAGATTCTTTTATTTGCTTGTTCTTGTTTGCTTAGGGGTGATTTAAACAGGAGATCCTAGATGGCATATTGAGATGGGGAGGCGGACTGATGCATTGGGTTAGATAAGTGATATGTATGCAAAAAGGAAAAAAAACAACAACAAAAGCACAGTAAGGAATCGGTTACACTAAGCACTTAAGGTGATTGACTCCACCTTTTGGGCTCTTGAGGTCATTGACCCCACCTTGTGGTCATTTGAGGTAATGACTCCACCCTGTGGGCACTCAGCTGTTTGGATGAGGTTGTAACACTCCCTATTACCAGAGGACAGGAAGCTGAGATGGTTTTATTACGGGTGTAATGTATTACTGACATGCAACCTGTTACATCATGCTTCTGCAGCATCTAAGGTCCCTTGATGCCATGTACATATTTGACTCCCGGTGGCCGGAGTTGGATGCAGCCCTGAGGAGATCTGAAAAACATGGATACAGCCTATCCCCTATTTCTGTACCCATGTTTCTCAGGACTCCCTAGGATGGCATACAAGTTTTCCAGCCGCCGGGAGTCTAATGCAGAGTGTTTGGGGTCCAGGGGGCGCTGTTTCAATAAAAATGTTACATGTTCCATTGGGTGTAATATTATAAAGGTATTCTATTATTCTTACAATAACCTAGTGAAAGTCTGTGAGTCCTGCCTCCCCCGACCACACACAGTGATCATCAAGATTTCTTATATGAACTTGTGAGTGCTGAGGGATACAGGACTCACAAGCTTTCTCTATGAGTGGTGGGGGATACAGGACTCACAGGCTTTCTCTATGTGTGGTGGGGGAAGCAGGACTCACAGGCTTTCTCTATGTGTGGTGGGGAAGCAGGACTCACAGGCTTTCTCTATCTGTAGTGGGGGAAGCAGGACTCACAGTCTTTCTCTATGAGTGGTGGGGGATACAGGACTCACAGGCTTTCTCTATGAGTGGTGGCGGATACAGGACTCACAGGCTTTCTCTATGAGTGGTGGGGGAAGCAGGACTCACAGGCTTTCTCTATAAGTGGTGGGGGAAGCAGGAGTCACAGGCTTTCTCTATGAGTGGTGGGGAAAGCAGGACTCACAGGCTTTCTCTATGAGTGGTGGGGGAAGCAGGAGTCACAGGCTTTCTCTATGAGTGGTGGGGGAAGCAGGACTCACAGGCTTTCTCTATGAGTGGTGGGGGAAGCAGGAGTCACAGGCTTTCTCTATGAGTGGTGGGGGAAGCAGGACTCACAGGCTTTCTCTATGAGTGGTGGGGGAAGCAGGACTCACAGGCTTTCTCTATGAGTGGTGGGGGATACAGGACTCACAGGCTTTCTCTATGAGTGGTGGGGGATACAGGACTCACAGGCTTTCTCTATGAGTGTTGGGGGAAAGCAGGACTCTCAGGCTTTCTCTATGAGTGGTGGGGGAGCAGGACTCACAGGCTTTCTCTATGAGTGGTGGGGGAAGCAGGACTCACAGGCTTTCTCTATGAGTGGTGGGGGAAGCAGGACTCACAGGCTTTCTCTATCTGTGGTGGGGGAAGCAGGACTCACAGGCTTTCTCTATGAGTGGTGGGGGAAGCAGGACTCACAGGCTTTCTTTAGAAATCTATGACAAATCTGTATTAATTATAGAACCACACGCACATATAACTCAGCAACTGCCCTGAAGCTTTTTCTTCTTCACTTTGTGTCTGCTCTTCATCAATATGTTCAGTATTTCCAGTAGATTCCGCCATTAATCACTTCCTCGTTCATTTATTCGATAACTAATCCTATAGCAACTAATGGAGCTGACACAGCCGACTGTCCCCAATTATGGATTATGATTAAAAATCCCACTAAGCTTTTCTAATGACTCCAATAATTGCAGAAAGAGAATCGCCGTCACTTCTGTCAGTTTCACATCCAATCCAGTCAAAATCAAATCAAATTGTAAACTCTAATTTTCTGCTAATTAGTCCCGCTATTATTTTGCTGTAACTCTCCCATTATATTTTCCTTTTTTTTTTTTTAGTTTAAGTTTCAAATTGAGAAAAAAACCCAAAAACCTAATTACAATAACATATTTGGCCAATCTCCCCCAAACACCACTTCCACCAATTTTCTGCTGACCGCAGCGCTCTCGTTTCCCGTCTCGATTTCAATGCCGTTTCTTATCTCACAATTGTAACTTTTAAAGATTCGAGATCAAATAGTTTCTCCTCGTTTCCAACGTCCTTTAAAAACTCCATCATGACACTGATTTACAGGAATCTATTGTACGCCGGCGTCCCTATGAAGCATAATACACACAAAATCAATCCGATTTGAAATGTTCTTCTCCTTGCATGTGACAATCTATTGATTTATTCCATTAGGATTAAAGCCTTCCAGTGTGGCGGAAATAGAAGATTTGCCATTGTCCCACGACTCTCACATTCTAAACTTGTCACTTCTTCTCAGGGAATCTTTTGTCTTCTTTCAGAAGCTCATGAAGTGATAAAAATGAAAGACAAAATATGTAACGTGATGTTCAAGTCAAAATGTCTCCTCTCCTTGGTTCTCTAGAGCAGAAACGGCTCTTATTATTTATTATATTCAGAGAGCAATGGTCAATGTATCTATCTATCTCCTATCTATCTATCTATCTATCTATCTATCTATCTATCTATCTATCTATCTATCTATCTATCTCCTATCTATCTATCTATCTATCTATCTATCTATCTATCATCTATCTATCTATCTCCTATCTATCTAACTATCTATCTCCTATCTATCTATCTCCTATCTATCTATCTATCTATCTATCTCCTATCTATCTATCTCCTATCTATCTATCTATCTATCTATCTATCTATCTATCTATCTATCTATCTATCTATCTCCTATCTATCTATCTATCTATCTATCTCCTATCTATCTATCTCCTATCTATCTATCTCATATCTATCTATCTCATATCTATCTATCTCATATCTATCTATCTCATATCTATCTATCTCATATCTATCTATCTCATATCTATCTATCTCCTATCTATCTATCTCCTATCTATCTATCTATCTATCTATCTATATATTATCTATCTCTTATCTATCTATCTATATATTATCTATCTCTTATCTATCTATCTATCTATCTATCTATATATTATCTATCTATCTCCTATCTATCTATCTATCTCCTATCTATCTATCTATCTATCTCCTATCTATCTATCTATCTATCTATCTCATATCTATCTATCTATCTATCTATCTATCTATCTATCTATCTATCTATCTCATATCTATCTATCTATCTATCTATCTATCTTCTATCTATCTATCTATCTATCTATCTCCTATCTATCTATCTATCTATCTATCTATCTCCTATCTATCTATCTATCTATCTATCTATCTATCTCCTATCTATCTATCTATCTATCTATCTATCTATCTATCTATCTCCTATCTATCTATCTCCTATCTATCTCCTATCTATCTATCTATCTATCTATCTATCTATCTATCTATCTATCTCCTATCTATCTCCTATCTATCTATCTATCTATCTATCTATCTCCTATCTATCTATCTATCTATCTATCTATCTATCTATCTCCTATCTATCTATCTATCTATCTATCTATCTATCTATCTATCTCATATCTATCTATCTATCTATCTATCTCATATCTATCTATCTATCTATCTATCTATCTATCATCTATTATCTATCTATCTATCTATCTATCTATCTATCTATCTCCTATCTATCTCCTATCTATCTATCTATCTATCTATCTATCTATCTATCTATCTATCTCATATCTATCTATCTATCTATCTATCTATCTATCTATCTCATATCTATCTATCTATCTATCTATCTATCTATCTATCTATCCATCTCCTATCTATCTATCTATCTATCTATCTATCTATCCATCTCCTATCTATCTATCTATCTATCTATCTATCTCCTATCTATCTATCTATTTCCTATCTATCTATCTATCTATCTATCTATCTATCTATCTCCTATCTATCTATCTATCTATCTATCTATCTATCTCCTATCTATCTATCTATCTATCTATCTATCTCATATCTATCTATCTATCTATCTATCTCCTATCTATCTATCTATCTCATATCTATCTATCTCATATCTATCTATCTCATATCTATCTATCTCATATCTATCTATCTCATATCTATCTATCTCCTATCTATCTATCTATCTATCTATCTATCTATCTATCTATCTATCTATCTCCTATCTATCTATCTCCTATCTATCTATCTATCTATCTATCTATCTATCTATCTCCTATCTATCTATCTATCTATCTATCTCCTATCTATCTATCTATCTATCTATCTATCTATCTATCTATCTCATATCTATCTATCTATCTATCTATCTATCTCATATCTATCTATCTATCTATCTATCTATCTATCTATCATCTATTATCTATCTATCTATCTATCTATCTATCTATCTATCTATCTATCTATCTCCTATCTATCTCCTATCTATCTATCTATCTATCTATCTATCTATCTATCTATCTCATATCTATCTATCTATCTATCTATCTCATATCTATCTATCTATCTATCTATCTATCTATCCATCTCCTATCTATCTATCTATCTATCTATCTATCTATCTATCTATCTATCTATCCATCTCCTATCTATCTATCTATCTATCTATCTATCTATCTATCTCCTATCTATCTATCTATTTCCTATCTATCTATCTATCTATCTATCTATCTATCTATCTATCTCCTATCTATCTATCTATCTATCTATCTATCTCCTATCTATCTATCTATCTATCTATCTATCTCATATCTATCTATCTATCTATCTATCTATCTATCTCCTATCTATCTATCTATCTATCTATCTATCTATCTATCTCATATCTATCTATCTCATATCTATCTATCTCATATCTATCTATCTCATATCTATCTATCTATCTATCTCATATCTATCTATCTATCTATCTATCTCATATCTATCTATCTATCTATCTCATATCTATCTATCTCATATCTATCTATCTATCTATCTCCTATCTATCTATCTATTATCTATCTCATATCTATCTATCTATCTATCTATCTATCTATCTCCTATCTATCTCCTATCTATCTATCTATCTATCTATCTATCTATCTATCTCATATCTATCTATCTCATATCTATCTATCTCATATCTATCTATCTATCTATCTATCTATCTATCATCTATTATCTATCTATCTATCTATCTATCTATCTATCTATCTCCTATCTATCTATCTATCTCCTATCTATCTATCTATCTATCTATCTATCTATCTCCGATCTATCTATCTATCTATCTATCTATCTATCTATCTATCTATCTATCTATCTTCTATCTATCTATCTATCTATCTATCTATCTATCTATCTCCTATCTATCTATCTATCTATCTATCTATCTATCTATCTATGGAAATGGTGATATAGGCTTTAGTGGTTAGTCAGAGCTGGACAGGGGTAGTTCACCCAAAAAGTTTTCCTTTCAAATTATGGTCCCAGCAAGTGCCAGAGATTTGTAATTTGCTTATATTAAAAAATCTCAAGTCTTCCAGTACTTATCAGCTGCTGTATTTCCTGCAGGAAGTGGTGTATTCTTCCCAGTCTCTCTGGGTACAGTGCTCTCTGCTGCCGCCTCTGTCCATGTCAGGAACTGTCCAGAGCAGCAGCAAATCCCCACAGAAAACCTCTCCTGCTCTGGACAGTTCCTGACATGGACAGAGGTGGCAGCAGAGAGCACTGTATCAGACTGGAAAGAATACACCACTTCCTGCAGGACGTACAGCAGCTACTAAGTACTGAAAGACTTGAGTTGGTTTTTTTTTATAGAAATAAATTACAAATCTCTGACACTTTCTGACACCAGATGATTTGAAAGAATTTTTTTGTGAATTACCCCTTTAAGATGTTTGTTTATTTCCTACAATATATATGGAACATCTCTTAAATCCTTTTCCATTTTGACCCATGTGACATACGTTTTCCTCTTACACACAGGGTATGAGAGAAGCTTTTTGTCCCGAATAGTCACCTAAAGCGAACATGTACACTCTCCCTGGGGACGGACTGGGATATTCGGAGACTCCGGGTCCTTATTTTCATTGTTGACATTTTTCAAAGCAATTTATTCCTTGGCTCCTCCAGGAAAATGTCACTGCGCCCATCACCAAATTTACGCTGAATAATAAATGATCTCATCCAATAGTCGACAAGACAACGGGTAGAAGTCAATAAAAAGAGAATTATTTATTAAAAAGACCTAATGATACAAGAAGAGTACACAGGAACTGGTTGTCTTCCACATAGTATACAACTATATATAGTATATACACATTGTATACAAGAGTTCTAGTATATCACAGGAATCATTACAGTACCAGACTCTCCACGCTACAAAGGAAATGATCAAAAAGATAGAGAAAAAAATAATCCAATGAATTCTGGGAGCCGTCGATAAATTCTAGATATTGTAAATTCTACTGTCTTCTCCCAACCAAACTGATTCCATTTGTCATTTCCCTTCAAATGAAACCTGATATTTTTGGTAAAACCCCTGATTATCTTTTGTCTTTTTTCATAAATATTTGAACTTCCAATGAAATTCTGGAGAAACTGTTCTTTTTAAAACTTTGACTATTGTTAACAGCTGTCTGTGTCACCAGTGCTGCAGCCTCCCTGATGTCTATATAATACATGTTACCATTAGAATAGACATTACACTGGGGGAGCTGTCTGTGTCACTAGTGCTACAGCCTCCCCTGATGTCTATATAATACATGTTACCATTAGAATAGACATTACACTTGGATAGCTGTCTGTGTTACTAGTGCTGCTGCTTCCCTTGATGTCTATATAATACATGATACCATTACAATAGACATTACACTGGGGAAGCAGTCTGTGTCACTAGTGCTGCAGCCTCCTCTGTTGTTTATATAATACATGTTAGCATTAGAATAGACATTACACTGGGGGAGTTGTCTGTGTCCCTAGTACTGCAGCCTCCCCTGATGTCTATATATTACATGTTACCATTAGAATAGACATTACACTGGGGGTAGCTGTCTGTGTCACTAGTGCTGCAGCCTCCCCTGGTGTCTGTATAATACATGTTACCATTAGAATAGACATTACACGGGGGAAATCTGTCCATGTCACTAGTGCTGCAGCCTCCCCTGATGTCTATATAATATATGTTACCATTATAATAGACATTACACTGGGGGAGCTGTCTGTGTTACTAGTGCTGCAGCCTCCTGTGATGTCTATATAATACATGTCATCACTAGAATAAACAATACACTGGGGGGAGGTGTCAGTAGCACTGCAACCGTGATCAGTGGTTTAGAGTTATCCTGCTTGCTTTGCTACAGGGTGCTGAACACTACTGACACAGACAGCTTCCCTCAGTGTATTGTCTATTCTAATGGTAACATGTATTATATAGACATTGGGGAGGCTGCAGCACTAGTGACACAGATAGCTCCCCCAGTCTAATGTTTATTGTAATGGTATCATGTATTATATAGACATCAGGGGAAGCAGCAGCACTAGTAACACAGGCAGCTCTCCCAGTGTAATGTCTATTCTAATGGTAACATGTATTATACAGACATCAGGGGAGGCTGCAGCACTTGTGTCACAGACAGCTCTCCCCAGTGTAATGTCTATTCTAATGGTAACATCTATTATATAGACATCAGGGGAAGCAGCAGCACTAGTGATACAGACAGCTCTCCCAGTGTAATGTCTATTCTAATGGTAACATGTATTATATAGACATCAGTGGAGGTTGTAGTACTAGTGACACAGACAGCTCCCCCCAGTGTAATGTCTATTCTAATGGTAACATGTATTATATAGACATCAGGGGTGGCTGCAGCATCTGCATGAAGCAACACAAGTGGTATGTAACTGTGCTGGGATCAGGACTTGAGCAACCCTGCAGTTCCTGACACAGCCAGGTTACATTAAAATGTAATATAACTTTATTAAAGAAACGAAAAAAAAAAAAAAATTCTGCGGAATACCCCTTTATATTACGGCCTTCTATGCTATGTACTATATAATGAAAATCGACAATTATTTATCGCCAGCTCCAAAACATTTATCTAACGCCACGTCCTTTAGGTGCGCATATCACTCTTTTTGTGGTCAGCACAGATTTCAGAACAGGAACGTTTTCTACACATGTTACCAATTTATTCTAAAATATTCTTTTCATTTTTCTGAACTCTTTTAACTATTTTTTTTTCTTTCTGTAACAATATGATCTAACAAATGATGATTATAGTTTGAGTAACAAGGAAATATGTTAAATCCTTTAAAGGGATTATCCAGGATTCGAAAGGGCACAGCTTCTTTCTTGCAAAAATAGCACCACCCCTGTTCTCAGGTTGTGTGTGGCATTACAACTTGGCTCCATTCACATGAATAAAAGAGAGATGCAAACCCACACCCAAACTGAAGACAGCGATGGTGCTGTTTTTGGAAGAAAGCCGCCATGTTTTTCTAAGCCTGGAGAACCCCTTTGACTTACATCCTGCACTAGAAGACGTTATCGTCTAAAACGTTATCTAAACAACAAAATACATCTATAAAGGGAAGTCTTAATAGCCCATGCACTGACTGGCTTCCCCTGTACAGGTGTTCTTGATAGGATAAGTTGTAGGTGGCCACTCATTTCCCTAGCAGCGGCCACTAGAGGCCAAATGCGGTATTACATGGCTGGAATTCACAACAAGTCCAGTATACCATAGCAGGACATGTCTTTTCATGTCTCCTAAAAGGCTGCAGACCAAACCATAACCACTGGGTGGCCACACCAAGAATAAAAATTTCCCAACAGAATATGGAAATTTTTTTATTTTTTATTTCTAAGCTGTAAATTTTAGCACACACATTTTGATATACTGTATGTTAAGCCAAGAAAGAAAGGGCTCATCCCTAGGAGCAGAACAATAAAAATTAGGGTGGTTTAGGCTGGGTTAAAACTGCAGTTTTTCATCCATTTTATGCAAAAAAAAAAAAAAAGAAAAACGGATGAAATAACTGATACATTGTGCATCAGTTTTCATCCATTTTTTCCATGGACGTCGATTATTACAAAAGGATCAAAAGCTGCATCCATTTTTTTAGCGTACACAGAAACGTGGTTGACCTTGTTTTTTGTGTGTGCTAAAAAAACATATGCAGTTTTTCATTCTTTTTTTTTTCAATAATTGAAATCGATCAAAACTGATACACGCCAAATGCGTTCTTTTTTTCATCCACTTTTCATCTGTTAAAAAAAAAAAAAAAGACTTCAAAAATGCAGTGTGAACCCTGCCTTACTCCTTATATTTCCTAATGGACTGAAATCGGGTCTTTCAGGTTTCCAACATGTTGCCTTGCATTTTACAAGACAAAATATATCTGATGTAAAATTATTTTTTTTTTTTTTAGGAAACCCAAAAACATGTGTTGTGAATGTGTTGTGAATATTTACTTTGACAAAGCCTTTGTGTGTTGAATAACAGAGAAGCATGGGGAAAATTATATAAATTAATAAAAAGAGATAAATAAACATAATACTACTAATTTTCCTTGGACGTTCATCTGCAAAGGCGCTGCTATGTGTCAAGAATAGAGATGAGTGAAGCAAATTCACTGATTTGTTAGGAAAATTAGCAAAAAAAAAACTAACAGACAAAAAAAAGTCTGGAGCGTCACTGGGCAGGAGAAAGGGATTAACCATAATCCCTAGCCCCCGTTCAATCAGCTGCAGGCCCCTCTGCGATGTCAGCCCCTCCCCCTCTATATAAGGAGGTTCGGTAACGGAGGCGGCCAGTCGTCTCTGTGTGGAGGAGAGAGCAGGATGGCAGCAGGCAGTTACAGCAGAGCAGGGAGAGACTAACAGCGATACAGCACTGATATGCCCCCAGCAGCTCTGGGAGCATCATAGATTAGAAGTTTATGCTGGACAACCCCTTTAAACCCCTGGACGGCAGACCTTCATCGGTGTTCAGCTCACAAATCCAAAGTTTAAAAAAAGAGAGGGAAGTTCAGTGGCATTCACCGTAACAAAAGTGGTCTTTACTTCTCCCAAGAAAGCCAATATCAGCGGGGGGATACACAAAGCCATAATGTTACACTGAGGCAACAGCGGTTTTTACTTCTCTTTTTTGGACTTTACAGTATTATGGCCGGAGTACAGTATGGACACATGATAGAGATGGGCAGCTGTGTAGGGCTAATAGTAGCATCCACAAATCTAACCTGCTGATATGTTCATACTGAACAGGAGATGCTGAGGAGGAAGATATGTCTCTTACCTTCCTCCTCTGTGCCGTTCCAGTTCAGTTTGTTGTGTGCTCCACTGCCCGCCCCCATAGCACCGATCTGGACCGCCTACTTCAATCATTATCATTAAAGGGGGTGGTTCAGTCCTATGGGGGCGGGCAGTGCTCCTAACAGGTGCCCCAGTGCTTCTGCAGCACAGGCCTAACTGTCCTGAAACAGCGCTGAGGATGAAGGTAAGAGACATACCTTCCTCCTCTGCATCTCCTGTTCGATAGGGACACATCAACAGGTTGCTATCGTCTAACCTTTTGATAGCTCCCATTTAAACTGAAACCAACAAATAAGAACTGTGGACTATGAATAGGAATTTTTCGGCATCTGATCGTCTGAGGTCGGCGATCCCGGACAAGGCTTCTACAGTTCATAACCGTTACCGATCATTGATCGTAAGACAAACATTCAATTAAATTTCAATTACACACAACCTCTTCTATACATTTATTTTTTATTTTATTAAAAAAAAAAAGAAGTTTTCTTGACCTTGGTCTAGGAACAAAACAGTAAAACATGGAAAGAATGGTTCATGTCTCCTAAAGAATTCCAACCGGCAATACTGTGCGCACACATGACATAAGGAAATCAGCAACTGTTAACCGACAGGGTTCCATATTACACACTTCATTTAGAGGGTTGTATATTCTGCTTTTTTTTTGCAGTATTTGCTGGACTTTACACATCATTTGAGCTTATATCTATAAACTATTTTCATGTTGTATCCGCCAGGTGAGACTGCATTAATATAATGCAGCGTCCTCTGGTGGCAAATCATCTACTCATCGTAAATACATAGAGATGATCGACTTCTACATTGTGCACTGCTAAAAATTGTCACCACAATATAAACTGGACATATCGATAATATTCTTTGTTGTCTCCAGAGCAAAGCAAAAATAAAGAATTAAAAAAAAAAAAAAAAAAAAGAATAAGCTTCAAAAACTGGAGACATATACAGGTCAACAACATAAATAGGGTCTCAAAGTTTGGAGCAGCAAACAAAGCCTGTAGTTCTATACAATATGGTGGTCCATATGGTGCCACATGATTGAAATTTTCTCCCCTAAGGGAAGACAACTTTCATATGGCATCTGATGGGCCATCCAAGAAAAAAAAAAGCTCCCTATTAGTGTTGAGATTAGTTCAGGTTTGGCATCGTCCTCTGAGCCTGAACACTCAACATTTGACTTGTGGTGGCTGGAGAAGTTGAGTGCCGTCCTAGGGCCATAGGCTCTAACCATGTTTTTTAGGACTCCCTAGTAGGGATCATCGAACATTGGGAAATCTTAGGTTCGATCGAACTCGAACCTTGTTGAACTTTCCGCATTTAATTCCCGATACCTTCCCGATCCGTGGGGAAGGAGGAGACAGCCTGAGTACCGCCTGTAATTCCGGGATTCAGCCTATTAACTAGGCTGAATCCTGGAATTCCAGGCGGTACTCAGGCTGTCTCCTCTTTCCCCACGGACTGGGAAGGCATCGGGAATTAAATGCGGAAGGTTCGACAAGGTTCGAGTTTGATCGAACCTAAGATTTTCTGATGTCTACTCCCTAGGGCAGCATCCAACTTCTCCAGCTGTTAGGAGTCAAATACCGAGCTTTAGGTTACGGAGAACGGTGCCGCACCTGGATAGTTTGGCAAGTCTGCTCAACACTACTACTTATGCCTACATATGAGGCCTATGGAGGTAGAGAAGAGGCCATAGGGTACAGTATGACTGCCCTATTATGGCTCTGTACAACATGGGGGTTGTATGGAACCATAGTATGGCCACATGCATGAGGCCTTACTCAAAGACAAAATTTTATTAGCCTTTTTGGGAAGAAATAGAAAAAAAATCTGGGTAATAAACAGATGCTAAATATTTCACCAGATCTAGTTTTGCACTTCATACCATATCATTCAATACCACAAATGTATTGCACACCACTGCTTAAACAACGTAAAAGTTATATGATCCAAGAACTGGTCGAAAGCAAATAATAATAATAAAAAAAAAGTGCAACCCAGAGCGTTTGACCAAAGTTACCGTACAGTTTTTTTCTTTTTTCTTTTTTTACATAAGCTGATAGAGGCTATTAGCAAACCAGTCTATTTATATATTTATATATATTTATAAAAAAAAAAAAAAAAAAAAAAAGAAGAGAAAAGGGGAAAAAATAGAAGAGAAAAAACTAAAAACATTCGACGTTCTTGATTTTTTTTTTGTTTCCCATGTAGTCTTTGGGTAATTGGATGAAGAGTAGGTCCAGGTTTCTATTGTCTTCATTCCGTCAGTAACTTTAATCATGTCTTCATTACAAATAAAAAAATACAAAGAAAGAGATAATATAAAATTAAAAACAAAAAAATCCTTCTTCACCATGAGGTGGTTGGGACAACCAGTGCCAATAGTAAAGTTAAGGAAGATGAGGAGGCTGACATGTTGTGAAGAGTTGACTGTGAGCTTGTAACTTTTTCTATAAAGACAAGAAAGGTGAAGGGTTAATAATTACATAAAGTATCTAAAGGAACTGGGGAATATGCAAACTGTAAAAACACAAAAATCACATAATTCTTAGATAATAATTATCCTTATAGGTAAATTATCTTAATACAATATCGGATCACAAAAAGATCCTCAAAAAGTATGGTCTGAGGGTGCTAGAGTTGTCCTTTAAGAGTTTCAATGGGGATTCTGATTATATTGTTTGCTAATCAAGAACTAATGGTGTGTTTACACAGAAAGATTATCTGACAGATTATCTGCCAAAGATTTGAAGCCAAAGTCAGGAGTGGATTTGAAAAGAGGAGAAATATCAGGCTTTCCTTTATGACCTGATCTCTGTTTATAGTCTGTTCCTGGTTTTGGCTTCAAATCTTTGGCGGACAATCTGTCAAGTAATCTTTCTGTGTAAACGCTCCATTAGGAGTTAAACAAAAACAAGAAACTAGATGATAAGAAGAGGAGGATGCGACAAGTAATGTAAGGAAGGGGTCAGCAGGGAGAGGAGAGGATGGAGCTTATGGAAGTGGTAACTGTAGATACTCAGTGAGAGAAGAAAAGATAGAAGAAGGAAAGGAAAGAAAGGGTGGAAGAACACATGGACGGGTAGACTGAAGGGGAGGAATAATAATAATAATAACATACTATAAGGAAAGGATGAGCAGCAAGGGAGTAAAAGTAAGAAGGAAGTAAGAAAGGAAAGAAAGAAAGAGGTAAGGAAAAAAAGAAGGTATGGAGGAGGGAGGGGAAGAAGGAAGGAAAGTAATGAAGGGCGGAAGAAAGGAAGGAAGGAGGGAAAGGAGGGAGGGAGGGAGGAAGGGAGGGAGAAAGGAAGAAAGGAAGGAAGGGAGGGAAAGGAGGGAGGGAGAAAGGAAGGAAGGAAGGAAGGAAGGAAGAAAGGGAGGGAGGAAGGGAGGGAGGGAGGAAGAAAGGGAGGAAGGAAGGGAGGGAGGAACAAAGAAAGGGAGGAAGGAAGGGAGGGAGGAAGGAGGAAAGGAAGGGAGGGAGGAAGGAAGGAAGAAAGGGAGGGAGGAAGGAAGAAAGGGAGGGAGGAAGGAAGGAAAGTAATGAAGGGCGGAAGAAAGGAAGGAAGGAGGGAAAGGAGGGAGGAAGGAAGGAAGGAAGGAAGGGAGGGAGGGAGGGAGGGAGGAAGGAAGGAAGGAAGGAAGGAAGGGAGGAAGGGAGGGAGGAAGGAAGGAAGGAAGGAAGGGAGGGAAAGAAGGGAGGGAGGGAGGAAGGAAGGAAGGAAGGAAGGAAGGAAGGAAGGGAGGGAGGGAGGGAGGAAGAAAGGAAGGAAGGGAGGGAGGGAGGAAGGAGGGAAAGGAGGGAGGGAGGAAGGAGGAAAGGAAGAAAGGGAGGGAGGGGAAGAAGGAAGGAAAGTAATGAAGGGCGGAAGAAAGGAAGGAAGGAGGGAAGAAGGAAGGAAGGGAGGGAGGAAGGAAGGAAGGAAGGAAGGGAGGGAGGAAGGAAGGGAGAGAGGGAGGGAGGGAGGGAGAAAGGAAGGAAGGGAGGGAGGAAGGAGGGAAAGGAGGGAGGGAGGGAGGAAGGAGGAAGGAAGGGAGGGAGGAAGGAGGGAAAGGAGGGAGGGAGGGAGGAAGGAGGAAGGAAGGGAGGGAGGAAGGAGGGAAAGGAGGGAGGGAGGGAGGGAGGGAGGAAGGAAGGAAGGAGGAAGGAAGGAAGGAAGGAAGGAAGGAAGGAAGGAAGGAAGGAAGGAAGGAAGAAAGAAAGAAAGAAAGAAAGAAAGAAAGAAAGGGAGGGAGGAAGGAAGGAAGGAGAAAGGAAGGGAGGAACAAAGAAAGGGAGGAAGGAAGGGAGGAACAAAGAAAGGGAGGAAGGAAGGAAGGAAGGGAGGGAGGGAGGAAGGAGAAAAGGAAGGGTGGGAGGAAGGAAGGAAATAAGGAAGGAAGGGAGGAAGGAAGGAAGGAAGGAAGGAAGGAAGGAGGAAGGAAGGAAGGAAGGAAGGAAGGAAGGAAGGAAGGAAGGAAGGGAGGGAGGGAGGGAGGGAGGAGGAAGGAAGGAAGGGAGGAAGGGAGGGAGGAAGGAGGGAAGGAGGAAGGAAGGAAGGAAGGAAGGAAGGAAGGAAGGAAGGGAGGGAGGGAGGAAGGAAGGAAGGAGGAAGGGAGGGAGTAAGGAAGGAAGGGAGGGAGGAACAAAGAAAGGGAGGAAGGAAGGAAGGAAGAAAGAAAGAAAGGGAGGGAGGGAGGGAGGGAAGAAGGAAGGAAGGAAGGAAGGAGGAAGGAAGGGAGTAAGGAAGGAAGGGAGGAACAAAAAAAAGGGAGGAAGGAAGGAAGGAAGGAAGGAAGGAAGGAAGGGAGGAAGGAAGGAAGGAAGGAAGGAAGGAAGGAAGGAAGGAAGGAAGGAGGAAGGAAGGGAGGGAGGAACAAAGAAAGGGAGGAAGGAAGGAAGGAAGGAAGGAAGGAAGGAAGGAAGGGAGGGAGGGAGGAAGGAAGGGAGGGAGTAAGGAAGGAAGGGAGGAACAAAGAAAGGGAGGGAGGAAGGAAGGACAGCAAAAATGTACAGAGAGGGAAGAAGGAAAGGAAAATGTAGAGTACAGAATTTAGTTAAAAAAAAAATCCCAATATAGAAGGGGGCGGGGAAGGAACGTAGAGGGGTGTGGAGGTCCAGCAATCTTTTAAGACATAAGTTGCTGTTTTTGACATGCACCTTGTACATAGTAATGTATATATTAAATATATTTGACCCTTTAATATCGTTGCTCATTGTATATATAATAATAGTGATATTGTTGATGTGACGTCCAGGAGCCGCAGTCTATGTTGCCTTAATGACTAGGAAGTTTTGTTACTTTGTCGCAGTCTATTAGAGCAGTAGATGCGTCCTACAGAACAGCAATAAAACTAATGGTGTGGCAGACCCTCCTGAATGGCGTCCGCCCAGTAGGACGCTGTCAGGTGAACGCTTCTGTGATCTAAGTTATTAAATGCTTTTTCTAAGTCTCATTCATCAATTGGTCCAAATGACAAAACACGCAGAGACTAATTTACGTGTGTGAAACAAATGATCTATTAGGCTGCTTTGCTAATGTTTACTATGGAATCTAGAACAATTTCCAGCAGGGAAAAACGTGCAAGCGCCATTCATCCCGGGTCACTAATGGTTCCCTGTGTCATTCATCATGTACATTTATAATATTGAGAAATAAGTAATAAATAATGGAACTCATTTATAATAACCTGCGTAAAGGAAAAAGCACCCCGTGCTGCAAACATGAAGGTTTACTGCAACTAGCAATACCTTCAAGGGCTTGTCCAGGATTAGAAAAAAAAACATTGCTGCTTTCTTCCAAAAGCTATTGTACTCGGGTTGTGTGTGGTATTACAACTTAGTTCCATTCACTATAAATGGAGCTATAATACCCCAAACTAGAGGGCAAGAGTGGTGCTATTTCGATGAAAAATTGGATGTGTGTGTTTCTTTCACTTTGTGTCACTTCCTGGATAACATGGTGATGTCACTTCCTGGATAACATGGTGATGTCACTTCCTGGATAACATGGTGATGTCACTTCCTGGATAACATGGTGATGTTACATCCTGGATATTATAGTGATGTCACTTCCTGGGATAACATGGTGATGTCACTTCCTGGGATAACATGGTGATGTCACTTCCTGGATAACATGGTGATGTCCGACTCCCAGAGCTGTGCGGGCTGTGGCTGCTGGAGAGGATGATGGCAGGGGGATGCTCCCTCCAGTGCCCTGTGTCCCTCAGTGTCCCCCTGTCATCATCCTCTCCAGCAGCCACAGCCTGCACAGCTCTGGGAGTCAGGTGGTGACATCATCATGTTATCCATGAAGTGACATCACTATTTTATCCATTAAATGACATCACCATGTTATCCAGGAAGTGACATCACCATGTTATCCAGGAAGTTACATCACCATGTTATCCAGAAAGTGACATCATTATAATATCCAGGAAGTGACATCACCATGTTATCCAGGAAGTGACATCACTATAATATCCAGGAAGTGACATCACCATGTTATCCAGGAAGTGACATCACCATGTTATCCAGGAAGTGACATCACCATGTTATCCAGGAAATGACATCACCATGTTATCCAGGAAGTGACATCACCATGTTATCCAGGAAGTAAAGCCTTGATACAGTAGTAAGCGCAGGGGAAAAAACACTTTATAAGCATTTCCCGTAATAAGTGTATATTGGTGATTTGTATAACTTTTGGGGGGCAATACAATACTTTAATAAATATTTAGCTGTCCTAGGTTAGTATAAAAGGTGTCTGGTATTTACTCTGTGCCGCATCACCGGGCTCCCGTACCCTGCCAGATGATCTTTTCTCCCAGTTTCCAGGTATGTAATGACCCGGGTTGAACGTCCCAACTGGGTGGGATTTAGCCTCCTCAGCCAATCAGTGTCTGCAGCGATGTTCCGCCCCAATCACTGACTGGCTGAGTGGGGCATCTATCAACCGAATTGTGACATAGCCAGAAAAAGACAGCTGACTGTGGTCCAGGGGCAGGAAGCGGCAATGCATGGGCACTAATACAGGTGAATAGGATTTCTTTTTATGTTCCCCCACCCCAGGCCAGAATCATTTTTTGGCCCGGCGCCAGACTTCTCCTTTAATTGACCAAGATGCTTTGACCACCAACCATCCCCAATGATCATTCGGTCTGTAGGACTGAAGAAGACGGTAAGAACTAGTGGTTCCACTGGGCTGACACTACTGAGCAATGTCCAGCCCGCTCGGCTCTGTTATGCTGCTACCACGAGCAGAGAATGTTCAACCTAGGAGACTTTTTTTGGATTCTGAGAGATGTTAATAGTACCATCACAGTCTTCCTATTATTGGGGTTTTTCAATTTTAAGTTACTTGTCTCCTATCCACAGAATAGGGGACAAGTAAGAGATTGAAGGGGGTCTTTCAAGTCTGACACAGTGCTCTCTGCTGCCACCTCTGTCCATGTGAGGAACTGTCCAGAGCAGTAGCAAATCCCCATAGAAAACCTCTCCTTATGTCCAGACTGAAAAGAATACCACTTCCTGCAGGACATACAGCAGCTGATAAGTACCGAAATATTTGAGATTTTTAATAGAAGTAAATTAAAAATCTCTGGCACTAGTTGATTTGAAAGAAAAATAAAAGGTGAACAACCCCTTTAAAAGTATAGTATATAGCTCATGACCTGGCCGCCCTTTATTTTGCATTCTATGTATATTACCTGAATATGATGGCACTCTGATTTGGGAACTGGCCGTCCCGTCTCCACCTTCACTAACCGCTCGCACTTCTATGATATAAAAGCCGGAATCGGGAAGTAAAACCACGGCTGAAGTTGTCTGTGTTTGGATGACTTGGCTGTTGCTGTGACCTTCTTGTCTCAACATGACCTATGGATTAAGGAATAGAAAGATTGCCTGTTATGCCTTAATTCAAAGGTAGAAAACCAGATTGGAGATTTCAACAAGGGCCTCGGAGCCGTGACCTCTCCCAACCTCGCTATATGCTTCAATATAGAAAAAAAATACAAAAATATCTCATACAGAGAAAGAAAAAAAAGTTTTATTTTGTCCAGACTGAAATCTACTACACGAAGAATGGAAAAAATCCTGAAAATTGTCACTTTTCTGCTGCGTATTCATCATTCAAAACCATTGCACAATCTCAGGATACAAGTGACTTACAGACACAGAGCAAAAACTACCAGGTAGTTTAAAGGGGTACTCTGGCAATTGTTTTTTTTCTTTTAAATCAACTGGTTTCACAAAATTATATAGTAATTTAAAAATCTCCATTCTTCCAGTACTTCTCAGCTGCTGTATGCCCTGCAGGAAGTGGCGTATTATTTCCAGTCTGACACAGTGCTCTCTGCTGCCACCTCTGTCCATGTCAGGAACTGTCCAGAGCAGCAGCAAATCCCCACAGAGAACCTCTACTGCTATGAACACCAGTTGATATGAAAGGAAAAAAAGTTGCCAGAGTACCCCTTTAAAGCTCTTGGGCAGAACCTGTTGAAGCACCCCCCATCTACCATATGAGTCATTCACACTACATACCAATTTATATCATTAGCTTTAGTAGGAACCTGTCTATCAGTCGGTATTCCGTGGCACTGCCAGCACTTTAGGCACATTTCTGTCTCAGATCAGGACAGAACACAGGAAGTGAGGGTGGGGTTTAGCATGTTCTATGTGCAGGAGAGAGCCTGACAAATACAGGTATAGGCTACGTTCACACATCGTAAAAGACCGGCCGTTCTGTGAAAAGTCAGTCTCTGAAAAGATCATCTGGGCGGTACTGCAGTACTGGCGGGATGATCTTTGCAGCCGCAGAGTTCTGATGCGGGCGCATCCGTGCCCTCCCGCATCAGAACTCCCCCCTGCACACTATGGAGCCTACGGCCGGAGCCGCTCGCTCCATAGTGTGCACTGACAGGGTTTTCTACGGCCGCTATTCATTGAATAGCGGCCACAGAAAACCGACATGTCAGTTTTCTACGGCCCTGCAAGAGATCCCGGCCGGAGCGTATACTATGTGTATATGCTCAGGCCAGGATCCCATACAAGACTAGACAACTTATTTTTTCGCAAAAAGTACAGTCGTTGTTACCGATTTCAACAACGGCTGTACTTTTACGAAAAGATACCTTGTGTGAACAGCTAAACCAGTCTTCCTGCTAAAGATGATCCACGCTGTTCCTAAAAGGTAAATCAAGGCTTCTCTCTTCTCTTTCACCACCCATAAAGCTCAGGGCAATGGGCTCTTATTTTAATACTAATGTATCTACTGACGTATGTCCACAGGGCTGCAGTGCCTGTAGCCTCTCAACATCAGCAGATCGGTGCTTAGTTTATCCCCTCCCTTGCTGCGCTGCTGCTGTTTCTTTCCCTTTTAGCTCACATAGCACCTTGTAAGCCCAGTGCCTCAGTAACCCTTTCCCCCCATGGCATCCATAATGCTGTACTATAAACCATCTGTTTAGTACACTTACTAGTACTATTTTAAATACAGCCGCCGGTACGCCACGTGCCCCACCGCTCTATTTATTCTCTATGGAGTGCTGACAGAATGCTCAGCCCTGAGAATGATTAGAGCCACGGTCACAAGCCGTCACTGGGGGAGGGGAACTTGTCCTGTAGCCTGTGGATGGGGACAAGATAGTTTAAAACTGGAATACCCCTTTAAGGAAAAAATTAATCCCATATCAGAAGAAGCTACTGGGCCCCAATGCAAAATCAGGCACAGGGGCCCCATTGCATCTGCTACCTCTGCAGCCAATAGCTATATTAGGACACTAGGATCTTATTAGGATTGTCAAAATGGTAACTATTACGTCTATCACTATGAATAATCCATGAATACATGAACGAGAATTATAAGGGATAAATGAGCAATGGCTCAGGGGTCACAGGTCACGCTTTGGCGCTGTACCATTTCACAGTATAAATAGTGTAAATTGACGTCTCCATTGATGTATGTGTATCGACAAAACTTATATTTATGGCATTAACACTTTTTTATGGTGCAAACCCCTGGAGGATCGCAGCAATTTACAGCTCCGGAAATCTGCAAATAGCGACATGTTCTCATCTATAGGTTGGAATAATGGGGAGCGGATATCGAACAATGACAAAAGCTGTCCGGTGCGGTGTCCGGTCAATGCCCCGGCTGCTGCAGAATCTCTTTTTAAAGAAATTTTGTCCTGTTTTTATTTGTCATGTAACTATCTATAACATATATTAGGGCCATTAATCAGACAGTCATGTATATCTATAACATGTAATAGGGCCAGCGATCAGCTGATCACTCAATTCCAACGTGCTTAAAAATCACCGGCCATTAGCCCCACATCTCCCCTTATAGGAGATGCGGGGCAGATGGGCGATCAAATGATCTGTATATTGTTGGTGCAGCCCTGGCCTCTTGACTATAGGCTCAGCAAATGAGCGTCGATCAACGGGATCGGGGATTACAAGGAAAGGTAAAACAATCAGGGGAGTCAATCATATGGCTTATTAGATGTTGCAAAACTACTGTTCCTATCATGCCGGGACAGCCAAAGCCAAAGTTTTGGCTGTCCGAGCATGAGGACAATTGTGGTTATGTAACAGCTGGAGGACTGTAAGACACCTGTCTATTAAAAGAGGAAGATAACAACTGATAAATACAGCACATATAGTATGATTTCCTTGAGTATGGTAAAAAAAAAAACAGGTGATACTCACCTCCCACAATCCCCTGCAATTCCAGATGCATTACCTTCTGCTCCCTCCTAGTCCCAGGTTACTGCCTACTCAGCCAATCACTGAAGCAGGACACAGTGATTGGCTGAACAGGAAGTTCCTGCTGAGATGACTCATTTGGGAAGCAGGAACAAGTGGTGACAAGTGGGAACTAAAGGAGGGTGAGTATTACTTTTTTTTTTTTGCAGGAAATGATAAAAAATGTATAATAGTAGTAAACCCTTATGAACCACCTTATAATGACACTGCTGTTATAGAAAAAACTTTTGACATGTCACAGAGAAATAAAGCAAGAAGGAGTCCAAGAGCATCCATGTTCAGTCTGAGATCTTCAGTTTATTGCCAAACCATGAGCAGATAAGCAACGTTTCGACCTCAGAGGGTCTTTATTAGAGATGAGCGAACCTGGAGCATGCTCGAGTCGATCCAAACCTGAACTTTCGGCATTTGATTAGCAGTGGCTGCTGAACTTGGATAAAGCCCTAAGGCTATTGGCTGTCATTGGCTGTATCCATGTTTTAGAGACAACCTTAGAGCTTTATCCAAGTTCAGCAGCCCCAGCTAATCAAATACCGAACGTTCGGATCGACTCGAACCCAAACCCGGTTCGCTCATCTCTAGTCTTTATTTATTCTGAAGTCGAAACGTTGCTTACATGCTCATGGATTGGCAATAAACTGAAGATCTTAGACTTCTTTTTGCTTTATGTTACTTGGTCGGTTCCCTGGATAACCGACATTCCAGTGTGCATCCCTTGCACCCCACTGCTACTTTTTGGACCTTGTTTCACGGTGTCCTGTTGGCCAACAAACATTTGTTATGTCACCGAGCCAAGTCAAAAGTTTGTATTGGTCCTGATCGTTTTGGTACTGATCAGGAGAATGAGCCGGGAGAAGAGCGAGCTGTTCTGTGTGAGAAACGAACAGTTGGGCTCCACCAAGCTCTGATCTGCTAGATCGGCACTGGTTTATTGGACATATTACACGGCCCGATAATCAGGCAGTAAGGATTGCATGAAGATTGTTAGTGATGTCCATGCAGCCCTTGCCGAAACCCCTGACACGTTACCTTTCCCTGCTCCCAGTCTTCTCTCCTGTGCTCTGCAGCTTCCCGGTACCACTGGCAGCAGCAACTGAGCAGCCTGTCAGCTGACAGGCCACTCAACCAATCACAGGACAGGACTGGCACGGACCAGGAAGCTACGGAGAAAAGGAGAAAAGACCGGGAGCAGGAAGAGGTATGGTGTCAGGTGTTTGGACAATCGTTAGCCGACGACTATTACATGTAGCGATGCACGGTCGGCACTTAGCGATTTTAGGTCCAAACCTAAACCAACAATCACCCGATGATCGTTTCATCGACTGCTCGTTGTCTCTAGTACATGGACCGATAAGCGGCTTGGTTCAGCGTGGTCTTCTCCCAGCTCGTTCTCCTAAAAACTTAGAGCTGGACCGATCAAAACTTTTGACGTGTCTCTATGACACATCAAAAGTTTTTTAAAGCAACAGTGACACTTTAAGGTTGGCATAAAAATCTATACCTAAAAACTACACAAAAACATCATCCCTACACATAGGGAGGCATTTATTAAGTCCGGCGTTTTTTACGCCGGACTTAAAAATGCCCCCGCAGCCCCGGCGGTACGAGGATTTATGTAGAGGCGGCGAAATCCTGTGCGCGCCGATGCGCACCGCCGAAAACCTACGCCAGCTGAGGACTGGAGTAGGTTTTCGGCGTACATTTGGGCGGAACGGATGATAAATCGCGCGGACTCTGAGTCCGCGCCCTCCGTTCCGCCCACTTCCCGCCTACTTTCCGCCCCCCGGCGTACTCGGCGGAAAGTGCCGATTTGCGATTATTTTATTCGCAAATCGGCCATTTGCGTATAAAATAATACGCAAATCGGCACTTTCCGCCAAAAATCATCCGTCCGCCGGATGATAAATGTGGCACATAGTATTGGTGACACTGTAATCGGACATCTGACTGACCTTGTATCCCATGACATCCGACTCATTGACGAGTGATCTGACGGCCTCCCAGCCCAAAGACACATGGGAGCCGTTCCGTATCCATTTGACACCGCCCGGAGCCTGACTGGGAGCTAGAGAGAGGAGAAAAAAACATCAGAATCTCTTTTATATCCAAATGAAATGTAAATAACTCTTCCAATCCCCATCCATAGAATGGCTCTCTATACTGTTGTCCTGCTAACACAGCTGGAGGCTGATAAACCATTCCCGCTCTGCCGGCGTCATTTTAATAACTACTCTACTTGACTGAACTTCTACTGAGCGCATCCACCACCATTCTTTTATCTCCCTGCTGCTGTGTCACACAGGCTTAGCCCTGGTTTTGGAAGCAATGAAATATCAATACGTTCTGAAGAGAACATTTGCAGTCACAATTTTACAGTTCACTTCTGAGGGACGTTTCTGGAAGAGGGGAAAAAAATAGGAGAAAAACTGGGAAAAAAGCCAAACACATCACCAAACTTAGATTTTTTTTATT
>NC_091458.1:17829936-17899936 GCF_027789765.1 Dendropsophus ebraccatus
CATTGACCACACACAAGATTAATTTTGGCAGCCGTGAAGTTTTCACTTTATTTCTTTATTGGTTATTTGAAGCCATTTGCCTCCCCGCGGATAAGGAGACCCTTCTGTCAAAAAATTAACAGGCTATTTTAAAACGCCAGGGATTTGCAGCCCAGGTTTTATGCCTGAGCGCCATTCAGCCTCCCGCCCAGCCGTCTGGGGTCAGGATGTCACCGTATTACTCCCAGCATCATTGATATTCAGCTGTATACTCTTACACTGTTAGAAAAAAATATAAAAATACTGACAGACAGTCAAAAAAATTTCAAGAAAAGCTCAAGACGTCTCGCCTCCTCGCACGTTTTCACCAGTCGGGCTGAAACGCGTGGCTCAACGATTTGCAAGGTGCAGCCAGAGAGCAAGTGTTTTTTTTTCTTTCTGTCTATCCCTATCCTGGCGGTAGGAAATGTGATGGATAAATTCTGACAGAACACCTAGGGATGAATTGTGGCGGGTTAATGTTTTAGGAAAAGCATAAGCAAAGACGGGATGGGAAGGAGAAGCCGCTCGCGTAGACGTTCAAACTAGGACAGGTGTCTGTCACATTTGGTTTGGAGCGTGCGGTGACAATGTCAAAATGACCTTTGCTGGGACAATGGGGATGAATATGGTGATGGATGTTACCGGTCTCCGCCAGAAATTACAATGAATGGACTTATTTATTATAAGGGAAAATCGGGGACGTTCTCCAAGCTCAGGAGCTGTGCAGCTGCCACGAAACGTCCATCCAGACTGACTATAAGAGATATATGTACTGATACAGGCCGAGGCATGGCTATAACCAGGGTAGGAGTAAGTTCATACTGCATGGTCAGCGCCCAGTCTGTATGTAGATACTTCTTGTTAAATAGATGTTGAGCACAAAGGTAAAGCCCCTGAATACGGGGGTATTCACAAGAGAAAAGACCAGAATCCTTCAGCTCTTATTAAAATTCATATATTTTATTGTAGTAAATTCTTAAAATTTCCGACGCATTTCAAACCAAACGGGTTCTTATTCATGGCTCACCACTGACCGCTACTGCAGCGTCGCCTGCACGCTTCCTCTACAGAGATGCCCTTTAAGAGCTTGTTCGCTTTATGGTGACTCCATGTTAAATGTATATTCTTTATCTATTCAGACCAAGATACCATGAATAAGAACTAGTTTGGTTCGAAACACGTTGGTCATTTTGAGGATTTACTACAATAAAATATATGAAAGAGCTGAAGAATTCTGGTCTTTTCTCTTATAACCAGGGTAGAAGAGTAGCATAATATGAGCCCCTACAGAGCCCCTTTTGGTCGATATGATACAACAAGCTGGCCTTTACACTAGTTTGTAGAACTTTTTAGAGTGAACAAAAGGAGTTAAAGTGAATGTGTCACTATAAGATTTCCATATTGCCTGGTTCCTGAGATTTCTTCTGGTTTGTAATCAAATGTTCAGTTTGGTGCACCTCACTGAACATTTGCACGTACAAAATGGAGGAAATCTCAAGAACCGGGCAGGAATGGACGGCACCGTTACAATGTGTGCAGCGGCACCAATCAGACGATATGGAAATCTTATAGTGACACATTCGCTTTAAATTACGGGGCATAGAGATGAGTGAATTTTCCAAAATTAGTTTCAGTTAATTCCAAGAAAGAAGCTGAGGACACACAGGGCTTCAATAACCATAAGGACGCGAGCAATTTAAATCATGTTCCTTTGTCTTCCTTGCCTTTTTTTTTTTTATTCTCTCATTTGTAAAATGGTCTAGAGAACAGGAATGTTTAAAAGAGTACTCCGGAGGAAAAGAGTGTTTTTAAATCAACTGGTGTCAGAAAGTAATACAGATTTGTAAATTACTTCTATTTAAAAGTCTTACGTACTTCCAGTACTTATCAGCTGCTGTATGTCCTGTAGGAAGTGGTGTATTCTTTCCAGTCTGACACAGTGCTCTCTGCTGCCACCTCTGTCCATGTCAGAAACTGTCCAGAGCAGGAGAGGTTTTCTTTGGGATTTTGCTGCTGTTCTGGACAGTTCTTGACATGGACAGAGGTGGCAGCAGAGAGCACTGTGTCAGACTGGAGAGAATACACCACTTCCTGCAGGACATAAAGCAGCTGACAAGTACTGGAAGACTGGAGATTTTTACATACAATTAATTTACAAATCCATATAACTTTCTGACATCAGTTGATTTGAAAAAAAAAAAAAAAAATTTTGAATACCCCTTTAATTATTTAATATTATTTTGTATACTTTAGTAGGTGAGTCACCAGTGACCTTTTACCTTTAAGGTAACATTATTCACTTGAAAACAAGTTCTATGTATTCTGTAACCAATAAAATGCTAAAGCTGAAGCCCCCATAAGCCCATATTAACTCCTATAAAGAAATGTGGAAAGTGACTACTATATAATATACTGTGTAAAGAAATGGTATATAATTTATTATATCTTCTCCATACTTACAGTATATCATAAGAGTGAAGCCTATAGCTCCGGGGCCCCAGTGCAATATCTGTAACCGGCCCCCACCTACCATGTGCCATTTATACTACTGATATCACATAGGGGGATGTTAGCCCCTGGGGCACCAGGCTCGGGATATGTAGAACTACTTATAGGCCCCAATGCACCAATCTATGAAAATGAGCAAAAAGCTGAATTCTAGCTCAGAATGAAGGCGATTTTCTGCCTGAATCTTTGCACCTTTCGGGCTGGTGAGCTATCACTGCTGGAATCCCGGTGACCTGATTAGGCGCACAGCGCTGCCGAGGAGTCGGCCTTGTGGCATTTCATGTGATTGCAAATGCTGGTTGACATTAACAGATAGAGGACAATCCTAGACGGTAAAGTGACGTCTGTCATAGTTGGTCATTTACACATGGATAATTTGCCTGGAAGGCAGGAAGAAAAACTGGAAAAAAAAAAAATCTAAACTCTAGTTAACTGAGCCGAGCCGTCATTCCTCGTCCTTTAGACCAGACGGTATAAGAGTCTCGGTAATCAAAGGAGAGTTTTATAATGACATTTATTAATAAAGGGTTAACGGTAAGAAGAAGGGACTTCAATGTCAAGAGCTTCGGGCAAAGAAGTGAAATTTACCAAATGAGTTGGCCTTAGCAGACATAGATAGAAGTGCTGGTGTATTTAAAGGGATTGTCCAGTTTTGAATACCCAGTTTTATACATGTTAATGGGTTACTCGGGATCTTCCTCTTAGAATTAAAAGTGGATACAAAGAGCGCCTGTAGCTCTGGAGGACCTGTCCTGTACTACATGGACGGACCACAGATTTGAATTGGCGCATTGTGTAATGCTTCTTTTCTCCAGTGGTGGCGCTGCAGTGAAACTGAGTAAATACTGTGACCTGTTCCTACAAAGTAAAGGAGTACTCTGGGGGAGGGGGGGGTCTCTTTAAGCAGTTGTCACTACTATAGTTCCCAGAATCTCAGTTCTCTATCACAGTCCTCCCACTCTGCCTACTCCACTCCCTCAGCACTCCTGCTAGTTTTACAGTGAGGTTGCAGCACCTTCCTGTTTGAGATATATATATATATGATATATATATACATACACACAGAGATGGTGATATAGGTTGTAGAGGCTGGGTGGGACTAGAGCTCAGAGACAAGATTTGGGCAAGCATCATGTGACAGCATTGTCTCAGGAAAGAGGGAGGAGCCAGGGAGTTGGAGACAATACACATTGTGCAATAATTCACTTCCTTTTAGGGGGGGAATCGAGCAAAAGTCACTGAAGCTAGTATTCTTATATGACTCCAGTACTATTACGGATATCACTATATTAGCAAGTTATATATCTTGGGTTGATAATTTTATTTGAATACAATTTTCTGACATTGGAGTACCCCTTTAACCAACATGTCTGATCTGGTCACCTCTGTCCTATAGCGGCATACTAAGTACATATAGAAAGAGGACAAACAAGATAGGACTAACTAAAAAGAAGAGAACTTGTTCTCAAGTCATCTATCTCTTTCCTGGACGAAGACATTTCCATAGGAGCCCTTACCTGGAAATCTAATTTGGCTTGGCAGCAGCTGCCTGACACCAATCGCCGCAGTCTAGCTTCTTTTTTCCTTCAGCCTCTTGTTATTGAATATCACTTAATCTTTTCAATGTTTTTTTTCCTCATTCCATTCTTTCTCGATATATAATTCTGTCTATCCCAAGCCTTACTTTTTACTTATATTACAGAAAAAAAATCATTGAAGACAATATCACAGGCATTAAGCTGAAGCAATAAGAGTCTGGATGTATTATCGGTTCTACGGGACATTTGTAATGAAGATATACTTAGAAGAACATTTCCAATATACTTCAATAAAACCGTTATGAGAGTCTGCTGTCAATGTTGAGTAAAAGGTATCAGTTGTTCTATGGAAATGCCTGGGGCCAATCATATACTATAAAAGGTACCGTGTCTTAATATTCTTTTTATGATGTATAACAAAGTAGAAACAAGTCAGGAAAAAATAAATCAATAAAATTTAGAAGAAGAATCAGACACCGGTCTGCGTTGTGCTACATAGTGCAGAGATATGTGGAAATATAGGACTTTGAAGGTGGTGTATGGTATATGGGAACCTCGGGGGTGGGTCAAATTATTCCCCTCCCCTGACGGGATACTATTAGTGATGAGCGAGTACTAAAATGCTCGGGTGCTCGTTACTCGAGACGAATATTTCCCGATACTCGAGTGCTCGTTTCGAGTAATGAACCCCATTGAAGTCAATGGGAGACTTGAGCATTTTTGCAGGGGACCCAAGTTCGGTAGGGGGAAGGTCATGTGAAAACCTGTCAACCTCAGAAAATGATGGAAACACCACGGAAATGGACAGAAAACAGCAGGGGCAGCATGTATGCATGCCACTGAGGCTGCCTAATGGCACCATTATGCCTAATTCTGTGCAACAGCCTGGTTAAAATAGAGGTAGCCATATGGACCACCCAAAAACTCAGCTTGATACAGCATGGCAGTGAGAACACAGGGAACCATTAAAACAGAGGTAGCATATCATGAACCAGCCAAAAACTTCAGCCTGACACAGCATGGTGATGAGGACAGAGTGAACAAGGTAGAAGCGGTAGCCAGTCAGCCTTCCAAAAATTATACCAGACCTAGCATGGCATTGAGCACATAGAGAATCCTTAAAAGTGAGTGAGGAAGCAAGTGAGCCTCCCCAAAATTAGGCCAGACCCTGCATGGCATTGAGCACACAGAGAACCATTAAAAGTGAGTGAGGAAGCAAGTGAGCCTCCCCAAAATTAGGCCAGACCCTGCATGGCATTGAGCACACAGAGAACCATTAAAAGTGAGTGAGGAAGCAAGTGAGCCTCCCCAAAATTAGGCCAGACACTGCATGGCATTGAGCACACTCCCGGGAGCAGCAGCAGCCAACATGGATGCCAGTTAAGGCCCAGCAGTAGCCAACATGAAGGCAAGGGCAGGCACAGCAGTAGTCAACATGGATGCCAGTTAAGACCCAGCAGTAGCCAACATGGAGGCAAGGGCAGGCACAGCAGTAGTCAACATGGATGCCAGTAAAGTCCCAACAGTAGTCAACATGGATGCCAGTTAAGGCCCAGCAGTGGCCAACATGGAGACAAGGGCAGGCACAGCAGTAGTCAACATGGATGTCCATTACTGCTTTGGTCAATGGTGGTGGATCTAAATCCCTTCTTTCCCTGGAGGGGCCAGGCTGTGGGGAAGGAGGCTGAGCTAATGGAGCAAGGCTTCCACACTGCGTGGAAGACTGGGTGGTGGATAATTTACTGGACGCATTATCCGCTATCCACGTGATCACCTGTTCACATTGCTGCAGTTTCAATATCGGTCTACCGTGAGACCCCGTAAGTTGGGCAAAAAAGCTAGGAAGTGGACGTCTGTGGTGTGCCACTGCTACCTCCTCTGCTGTGTCACCCTGCCCTAAAACACGGCCTCCGGCAACGGCATTACTTGGAGCCCCATGCCCACGCCCTCATCCTCGACCCTTACCCCTGGGGTTCACAATTTTATGGACACTGCACAGTATGGAATTTAGATAGGCCTTGCGTATGAAATACAGAAATCAGGAAAAATACTTGTAGTACCCACTAGTTTTGTGGGGCTGTATGGTACAATCTGGTAGTGGCTGGACCTAGACACATGCTGGGATACCCCCTTATAATGAGCAGTGAAGTTTTATGCAGGTGTACTACAAATCCCAGCAATACAGTGTAGTACCCACTATTTTAGGGGTGGCTGTACGGTATAATCTGGTTGTGGCTGGACCTAGACACATGCTGGGATACCCCCTTATAATGAGCAGTGAAGTTCTATGCAGGTGTACTACAAATCCCAGCAATCCAATGTAGTACAGCAGCACCACCAGCCCCAAAATCAAAAAAGAGCACACTGAGCACTTCTTAGGTGTGTGTATGCAACACCTAATGTCCCCTTTCTGCCAGCAACCGGTCACCACAGTGTGCTGGTTAAATCGTGGTAGCAGCACTGCAAGTCCCAGCCAGCAGTCTGTAGTAATAGTATTAATAAAAGCTTTTAAGCCCTGAAAAGGGCTGCTTGTTTATATTGCTAATATATACCCTGCCTACTGGAACGCTAAATCCTACACTGACGCTCTCCCTGACCAGCAGCAGCTCTGTCCCTGATCTCTCACAGCATGCGTCTGAAGCGAGCACTGCCGGCGCCGAGTTTTATATGGCAGGGTCATCTGATCTGGCCAACCAATCGCTGCTATCGACATGTATGGGTCCCACGTGATCGCAGGATGCACCAAAGAGTCTCCTGCATGATTACTGGCTAAGAAATAGCGCCCAAACTTACAGGAAACGGATGATGAGATTTTCTTGAGTATCGCGAGCATGCTCGCTCATCACTAGATAGTATACTTCTATATGGTGGTTTTTAGAAAAGAGCATACTTGCAGAAAATTCAAAGATCAGCATTTGAATCCCACTGCCTGGAGAAGGTGGATGCAGCCACCTTCTCCAGGCAGTGGGATTCAAATGCTGATGGTCAAAGTTTCGGCAAGTTTGGTCACCTTTAGTTAGTCTGTGCAAAAGCCATTGATTGATACTAACTCCCTAATTCAAATTGTAGAAGGTTTTCTCTGTCAACATGTACCAGAACATTTGGGTGATATCTAGTGGTGCGGAACCCACACAAAAATTGGACTTTTCCCAAATATGTATTTACGGCACATGTTACGCTATAACCTCCCGCCCTTCACATGAAGTCTTCTATAACAACTCCATCAGGGACTATTTCCCCATTTCTCAGACAGAATATTTTCCTAGTATTATGGCAATGAGATGTATCACAAAATAACCGCAAATATGGTGCTCCAAAAAGTTGGGTGACAACCTCTATAGAGTCATAGAGACACGTCAAAAGTTTTGGTCGGTTCGGGTCTGAGTGTTCACCCCTGTACGGATCGGGAGAAGAAGCCAGGAGAAGAGGATGTTGCATTGTGTCCTCTCACAGGGTTAGAAAACTTGGCCTCCATACAGCTCCATTATAAGTCAGACTGTTTTTTTCTAGCTTTTTTTTATCTGACTTATAATGGAGCTGTATGGAGGCCAAGTTTTCTAACCCTGTGAGAGGACACAATGCAACATCCTCTTCTCCTGGCTTCTTCTCCCGATCCGTACAGAGGTGAACACTCAGACCCGAACTGACCAAAACTTTTGACGTGTCTCTATGTAATAACAGTGACACTTTAAAGGTCTTCACAACTTGAAAAGGTGACTCCTATTTCCACAATAAAGAATAACAAGATGATCGGTGGGGGCCTGACTGCTAAGATCTCCAGTGATCACGTGAAAAGAGAAAAACTGTCTCTGGCCGCACATAGAATCAATGGCTGTACACGTGCACTGTGCTTTGATCATTCCAGGGTCAATTATTCTCCATTCTTGTGACTGGTTAGGGGTCCCACAACTCAGAACTTCACCTTAGATTATTATTCCCATCCACTTTTTGAAACTATCAAAAACTGTATGTTCGCCCATGGTCAGCTCAAACGTATTATCCGCTGATGTATTACAATAAAGATCCTCAGCACAGTCGCATAAACTCTATGAAGCCTTATTGAAATTACACATAAAATACAGGCAGAAGGTTCCAAAAAATGGTTCAAAAACAGACCATCAGGATTCTAGTGTTCTTACTCATAGTCTGAGGACTTTGTTGAGGATCTTTATTTTCATGTTTCAGACTATCCCTTTAAATAATAGCAGATCTGCCCATTGGCTAGTCCCTTTAAAATGTGGCAGTTATCCAGACATTCTTACTACAGGGGAAATAAGGTATTACATGTTGGCTGTTAAAACAAAAGGTTGACCATGCAATACATAAATGGGCTATCCCATCCTGGGATAGCACCTTCTGTAAAATCTGTATGACCTAATAGGGCATATAAGTTGCCCTAATGGGATAACCATTCTAATGTTGACCATATTGGTTGGCCTTCAGTATTCTCAGAAATATATGCTTGATAGACCAGAATGACTTATGGATTGTTTTTATATCGTACACACTGTACATAACTTCCATTCAGATGCTCAACAGAACGGTGTATTACTTACGTCATTGTTTAGCCGTTCTCCTAAGATGCAGGAGAATAGGATTGTTGTCACACCCCTCCCCCCAGCTGCTGATTGACAGGTGACTGCCAATACACAGCATAGATGGATAACTGCCAATCAGCAGCTGGTGGGCGGGGCTTTCTGCATCTCATGAATATTGAGGACTCCTGAGCACATGCACATAATAGAGAGGACTACTTATTGTCCATGTTAATCAGGAGGAGATCTATGGATCAGCTGCACATATAAGTGATAAATCATTCTGCTCAGCTTCTCTGTCACTAGTTTATGCCACCCTTAGATAGGACACCATAAACCTGCTGGCAGAGTCTCTTTAAGGTTCATTGAACATCAATGACGGATTTTTCTCAAGAAGTTCTCCCCTCCCACAACTACAAGCGTCTATTAAACCTCTGGGCACGTAATAATTCACTAAGTTCTCAGAGGGAGAACATTTAAATAAATGGTGGCGGTATAAGAAAACATGACTGTATAATATAGCGGCAATGCGGCTTAACCAAGTCAATCCATTTCTATAAAACAAGTCACTATGCATTATAGAACACAGTAAAACATCTAATGAAATCAACTACGCTGAAAAAGTTTTCTCAAGTAGAAACACATTTGAATTCTGTTTTATATGCTAATGAATGCGGCCGCCTCTTTGATGCAGCGCTATATCTTGCATTTTCTTCATTTTAATAGTCGGGATTCGATTCCTCTTTGGCGATTGTAATGAATTTAATTTATTTAATATCCCGGTACAATGGTGACTGCTCATGAGATTACGTGTCATATAGACAAAGTCACAGCCTAGAATATATATATATATATATATATATATATATAATATATATATATATATATATATATATATATATATATGGCTGATTTTACACTGGTGAGTTATACGAGGTGGAATTAAAGGAACGTAGACTTGTAAGGGATCAGAGCCTCGTGTAGTCTGCAGACGTATAAGTAATGCAAGTTCGGTCTTAAGACTTATTAGGTATACAGGTATGCTTTTTATACAGGGATTCAGAGATATAGATATTGTGTCGCCTGTGACCCTTGGTCGGGAGAGACTCTGATGGGACTACAACCTTCCACATATATTAAGCTGGGTTCACATTTCTATGTGTGGTCCGAAGATTGCCAAACCTATGGGATCCCGATAGGTGCATAGTAGGCCAACAACGGAATACAGTAGGGTCACCATTACACAGATAACCTAAGGGTATGTCCACACAAATGAAAACACACAGAATTACGTGGCGTAGACCCGCCTGCCTTATTGTGTCATTTGGGATGCCATGCGCGCCTCCGCTCTCTACCACTCTTCGCTCAAAGAATTGACATGATCATTCTTTGAGTGGAGAGCAGAGGCATGCAAACCATTTCATTGACACACTGAGGCAGGCGATTTTGCGGCGGGGGCTCGGCTGTGGAATTCCGCTTGTTTTGCTCAGTATCTCAGGTCTTATTTTTTCCATGAATCATCCGGTACATAACTTTTTTCACATTACAAGCGCAGGAATCTAGGTGGTGCGGTCCTTTTTTCAAAGTGCCACCCAGTTCCCACACTCTCTTCTCATGCACCAACCCAGTTCTAAGCACTGGAGGAGGGCCCGGCGCCCCCCAGTGTGGCGATATCCTCTTCCCTCTGTGATGCGGCCCTGTTGATTCTAATGGAGGCACATCACAGAGTGGAGGGGACATCGTCACACTAGGGGGTGTCGGGCCTACCCCCAGTGCATAGAACTGGTCCAGTGCAACAACATAGAGCGGTGCAGACCGCGGGAATTGGGCGGCATCTTGAAAAAAGGACATAGCCACTGGGATCACCGTACTGGCCCCAACTGGGTAATTTAAAAAACAAAAAGTGATGTACCTGATGGTACATTAGCTCTAAACAAGATTGGCAGTGGGGTGGACAAATCTGGAGCTTGTATGACGTGAGACATTGTACTTCTCTGTAGACTCTCGGAGCGTACATGGGCCTCATTGCCCTCTTTCTTGCCGCTCAGTAAGCAGGCCTGATTTGTTTTCCGAGTCTTTGGCTTGTGGAATGACTAATTAAACTTCCAATGTGTCCATTACACAGCTGCTGCCATTAAACTGCAAATTTCTGCTAATGAAGCATAAATAAAAACAGTGTGCGAAATGTTATATTCCATATGTAGCAATGACATAGAAAGGCTGGAAACTCTGCAGCCTCCGACTCCAATGCCGCACCACCCAGCGCTACCTATAATTGTGGCACGACATTAGTAACTGTCTCTCCGCGGGTTCTGGCAGCAGCTTTAATTAAGTGGCCGTAGGTGATCCTTCACGATCCTCATGGGTGCGCACCATGAGGAGGTAAACATCGCTTATTTTATTCCTGTTGTAACACTAGTCTCTGAAGTGAAGAATGAAAAAGTCATTAGTAAGCATAAAAAGGCAAATTAATGCCGCGACTAGATATGAAAGTATGGGAAAGGTGCACCGTGGCATGGGGTGAGGTGAGCAAACCAAGAGGATTAGCTATGGATAGACTGGGTTCTTTTCTAATTCTAAAAATCAAGTTTAGGGTCCAGAGTCCCTCAAAATGAGGCTGTATACTGATGGGGCAACTACACTGGGGGCCATCTGCTAAATAGGGACTACACTGGGGGCCATATACTGACAAAGGAACTACACTGGGGGCCATATACTGACAAAGGAACTACACTGGGGGCCATATACTGAGTAGGGGCCATCTGCTAAATAGGGACTACACTAGGGGCCATATACTACAGGGGAACTACACTGGGGGCCATATACTACAGGGGAACGACATTGGGGCCATATACTGACAGGTAATTACACTGGGGGGCATATACTGAGTAGGGTCCATTTACTAAAGGGGGGCTACACTGGGGACCATGGACTAAAAGGGGGACTACACTGGGGGCCAGGGACTAAAAGGGGGACTACACTGGGGGCCAGGGACTAAAAGGGGGACTACACTGGGGGCCAGGGACTAAAGTAGGACTACACAGGGAGAAATCTAATAAGGGGGAACTACACAGGGGACCGTCTACTGACTATCTACTGGGGATACTACCTATTGGGCGGCTAGCAGAGGGATTACATATTAAGAATGCCAACTACATGGGGAATAATACCTATTGGGGGGCTAGTAGGAGGATTACCTCTACAGCATGGGTCTCCAAACTGCGGCCCTCGAGCTGTTGCAATACTACATTTCCCATCATGCCTGGACAGCCAAATCCAAAGCTTTAGCTGTCTGGGCATGATGGGAATTGTGGTTTTGCAACAGCTGGTGGGCTGCAGTTTGGAGACCCATGCTCTACAGGATACTACTTAATGGGGAGGGGATGAAAACTACCAGGGAAGAATACCTATGGTGTGATGCCTGCAGGGAAGATATTATCTGCACAGAGATGCCTAACTGCTATATGGGGGACACATAGAGACTTAACCGCCACATGCTTACTACTATTTGGATGCACAGCAGGGCTCCTCACTGCTGCATGAATGTACAGAGGGGTCCTATTTACTATATGGGGCACTGGGGGGGGGGGGTAACTACTATATAGAGGCACACAGAGGGGACTAACTATTATATGGGGGCACACAGGATGCCAACACTGTATGAGAGAGACGCCTTAAATGTTAGTCCACCAGAAAGTGAACAGCAACTTTTTTATTGGTAAAATGGACTCCATTTTACGAATAAAAGAGTTACTGTTCACTTTCTGGTGGACTCAGCTCTGGGATCCTGAAGGGAACAAGCGCCCTTGGAAGACATCCATTTGTCTACTTCCATCCTGATGGTCTACTCATTGTGATAGTGGTACAGTATACAGCTAGTGCAGCAACCTCAGAGTCTTTAATTAGGGATGGTCTGAACCCAGTTCGGTTAGGGTTCGTACGAACCAGAACTCTCGGTAATGATTCCCACTGTCTGCCTGCTCCATGCAGCGGGCGGGTCCAGCGGGAGGACCGCCTGGAAAACTGGGATACAGCCATAGCCATAGGCCATGCACGGAGCGGGCAGACAGCAGGAATCTGATGCCGAGCGTTCGGGTTCATACAAACCCGAACCTCGGAGGGTTCGGACCATCCCTATCTTTAACACATCCATGCATGCTCCCCCTGCTCTTCCCGTTCCATTTCCATGGTGTTTCCATCACTTTCTGAGGTTTTCAGGTGCACCAGACACCCTCCTCTCTGCTGAGTACACTATTCCTATAGCCTGACTACATCTTGGGCACCTAGCCTGAAGAATGATATTTAACCCCTTCACGTCAGTAACATGTATATATACGTTCCTACTGCACACACCCCGTGCAGTAGGAATGTATATATACGTTCCTGACTGACAGGGTTCTTGATGTGAGCGGGAGCGCTGCAGGGATAGCGCTGCCACTCACATCACTGAGTCCGGGGCCGGAGGTAATGAGAGTCAGCTGAGATCCCACAGCCGACTCTCATTAACCCCTTAAACGCCGCGATCTACAGCGATCACAGCGTTTAAGGTGCTCAGTGACAGATCAAACATCTGTCACTGAGTGATCGGGACCCGATCGCATGTACTGACAGGCGGGGGTAAGCTCCTTACCTCCGTCCTGTCGGTTCGGCGATCTATGTGTAGAGTCTGCTCTCAGGTAGGCTCTATACATAGATCGCCGATAACACTGATCTATTCTATGCTATGGCATAGCATAGATCAGTATATGCAATCTAATGATTGCATTTTTTTACAATAAATAAAAATGTAAAAAAAAAAAAAAAAAAGTGTAGTAAAAAAGTGTTATAACTGTATTTCTATTCCACCAATATGATATTAAAAACTAGAGATCATGGCGCAAAAAATGACACCCCAAAAATGACGCTATGGCTCTTAGAAGGCGGGGAGGAACATTGCATTAATTTGACCTGGACTTTTGTGCATCAAAGGGCTCTATCTTGAAGGGGTTAAAATCTCCAGCACTGGTGCCAAGCGCCCGCTGCTCTTGTCCCCGGTCCCTAGCTGCTGCCCGATGTAGAGACGGGACCTGGGATGTGACGTGTCGAGCCCGCTCAACCATTCATCGCCATAGCCACTAACTGGCTGGGTGTGTCTGAAACGTCATGTCCCAAGTCCCGTCACTACACCAGGAAGCGGCTAAGAACCAGGGACCGGAGGGGCGGATGGCTGGCACCAGTGCTGGAGCCGGGGCAGTGCGGTAAATACACAATTTTTTTCACCGACCACCTCCTCAGCAATTTCCCTGCCCGGAATTTAATAGCAGAAAAGTTGCATTAAAGTTAGAGACACAAATTGACTCTTTTAGGAGCTGAAGAATAAAAACTGACTCACTACGATTCACTCTACACAATCAGTACACAGCTATGCCATGTGCATAAAGATCAACCTGAAACCCCATACAGACTATAAACCTGATGGGCTGATGCTATAATGGTTCCTATTATCATGGTTGAATTGGTTATATATTCATGAATGTGACATTTGCACAACAAATACAAGTGCGCTGAATGTATGGAATCGGCAGGTTAGATGGGTGCCTGTATGTGAGGCTTTCATCTCATTGTTTTCTGCCTCTAGCAAACATAACCTTTAAAGCGCCGCACGCTCTCCCCAGACTGGTAAGCCAGGGAAATAAGAGGCAGCGCTGATTAAACGGCGACATTAAGGACAATGGGGAAACTTAATAACAGCTTCACTTTACTTAAACTGCAGGTTTGAGGCTAATTGTAAAAAAAAAAACAACAACTCTGGATGAAGAAGAAGAAGAGGTCGTGTCATGCACAAAAGGAGAATCTTTCATCTGTTCAAAGAGCTCGATTGGCCCCGTTGTCTTTGAAATAAAAGGTGATTTTTCGGTGGGGTTTGATGTATTTAGTAGAGCGGCCGCTACAAAGACCGCTAATCAAAAGCGTCCAATTAACTATCTAAATCTACATGTAAAGAGGATTTGTAAAAGGTACAAAGAGTAGACCTGCAATACTTCATGTCACCTGCGGGGGTGCTGTAGGAAACTTGAGCATCCACTATGCTGTTTATGTCAATATCTGCATTGGGTTTTTTAAGGAAATATTTAGCTGCCTGCCAGGTGTGTTATGGACTGGAACCATAAATATAAGAGGACTCTAAACTAAAAGGAGTTGTCTATGATGAGACAACTTTTGCTACTCTTATTTTGATAGGACCCTGTTGACCCTCCTCAGCCACTGATTGGGTGAGCAGCAATTCCAGCCATTTCCTGTGTCGAGAGAAGACCAAGAAGTGGAGATCAATGGCTACAAAGTGAGCACTGGAATGACAACGGGGAGGGTTGGGGGATGGGTAAGGTCCTCTGGGCAACCCCTTTAGGCATAAACCCAAAAATATACATTAAAGTAGACCTGTCAGCAGTGTGTGAACTAATAGCATGGTGCAATATGACTTGCTGCCCTGGCGTTATGAATGTCTTTCTCGTGGAAATTGACGCTTCCAGAGCTGAGATAATTCGATTTTAAAGTATATGCAAATTAGCTCCAAAAGCCCAGCAAGGTCCATCCTCTTCACCGAATAGTAATGCTACCATTACTGGGCATGCAACAGGTGGCGGTTGCAATGCAGCTGTCAATGAAACTTGTAAAGGTGTTCACAAATAGGACAGGGCTGTTATATAATCAAAGGGCTGAAACTTGCTGGGCTCCTGCAGCCTAGGGGAGCACCACATGGGCTTTTGGAGCTAATTTCGACATGAATTAAAGCACACTTATCACTGGATATGGATATAGCTTTTCCAATTTTTTAGGTGTGCACTACCTTGGTGATGAACAATGGTCAAAGATGAAGCGCTTCTGAAATAATTACATCATCCAAGTCTGATGATGAAGACAAGCACACAAAATATGAGAGACGTCAATGCTTATGCACATACCTCAAATCCCAAAGGTCTTCCCACATTATCTTTGGAGGATTTCCATGTCACAAGGATTTCTGATGAAGAAAGGCCCGAAGCTTTGACATCTGTGGGCGCCATGCTGGGTTCTGCAGATAGGAATGGAGATACATGATATAGAGCTGCACTATGTTACCTACAAATGGGTTATCCAGGATGAAAAATTTTAAAAAATCAGTTTTCCTCCCCCCAGAAACAGCACCATGCTTGTTCTCAGGTTGTCTGTTGTATTGCAGCTCAGTTCCATTGAAGTAAATGGAGCCATCCATGTGATACCATCTATGTTTAGCCAACCATTTACAATATCTCTTGTTTTGATTGAAAGGTTCTCTTAGGATAGCATCATACGTACCGGATCCGCAGCAGATTTCGTGCTGCAAGCTGCGAATCCATGTAGTGTGAAGTTTAATAGGGTTCCGCTGCGAAGTATGTAACCCGGCCCCTTTAACCCCCCGCGGCCCGGAGCATACATAACCTGCTCGGCGCCTCGGCTGCATGTGGGGCTCCCGACTCCCGTTGGTACCCATCAGCCAATCAGTGCATGGGCAGCACTGATTGGCTGATGGGGACCTACGGGAGCCTCACATGGAGCCGCGGCGCCGAGCAGGTTATGTATGCTCCGGGCCGCGGGGTTAAAGGGGCCGGGTTACATACTCGCAGCGGAATGAAAGTAGGGTATGTAACCCTATTAAACTTCACACTACATGGATTCGCAGACTTGCAAACTCGCAGCGCGAAATACGCTGTGGATCCGGTACGTGTGAAGCTACCCTTAAAGGGAATTTCCACTAAGATTTGATACTGACTTTACTTGAAGTAATCATAAACAAACAAACAAAAAAACAACAGCCAACACCAGTGCAGAATAGGGAGCACAGCTCTGGAGTATAATAAAGGATGTTACTTAGGATCAGTACAGGATAAGTAATGTAATGTATGTACACAGTGACCCCACCAGCAGAATAATGAGTGCAGCTCTGCAGTATAACACTTGTGGTGTGATATATTTACGCAAGTTACAAAACCGTTTATTTAGATCAATTTTATATGAATGCTGTAAAATTCATCGCCATAATGCAGGTAGCATTTTTAGACAGATATTGTACTTGGCAAGCAGGAAACCATATGCTACTCGATTTCGTCTTCATCATTTATCATTTTATGCCCCTTGTGCTATATTTCACTTTAAAGAGAAAAAATAGTATTGATAAAATACTCGCCATTAACACTTTTTTTTCATTAGAAAAGATGTATTTATGAAGCTGTCATTCAGGCTGACTATCTGGGTGAATGCAGGAATCTAAATCACTTCACAAAGTTAATAACCGCTGCTATTAACACCTGCCGCGTAAACTAGCAGACAATTACTGTTAAAAATCAATCAGCAGACAGTGGTAAAAATAGATTTTTTTTCACAGGTTACATAGAAAAACAAGCGTCTATTTTGTAGGTTGCGAAACTCGGCAGGAGAACAAAAAAGGGAAAAAAAACTAAAACTTTTATCACCTTACTCTAATTTATTATAACATACAGTGGTACCTTGGTTTAAGAGTAACTTGGATTAAGAATGTTTTGCAAGAAGAGATCACAGTTTTTCAAAATTGTAACTTGGTTTAAGAGGCCCCTGTACTTAGTGGGAGTGGGGGAGGGGCATGGTCTGTATAGCAGGGTCTACAGTACTGTACTCTGACCCAGGAGGTCTCCCTCACCTTCCAAATCATGGAAGATCCATTTAAGGCTGGGGCTTGCATCAGGGGACAGGACTGTGGAGGTAATCTCTGCATAGCTGTAACCCCTCTCTCCCCGGTCAGAGAGTGCTGCATTTATGTCCCCACATCTGTCCTGCTCATTCCTTTATGCTCCCTGAAGTCTCTGTCAGCTCTTGTGTTTCCCATCCTCTCCATTCCTGCTATAATGTGCCTGCACTTACACTCAGCTATACACACTGCTGCTATAATGTGCCTGCACTTACACTCAGCTATACACACTGCCACTATAATGTGCCTGAACTCACACTCAGCTATACACATTGCTGCTATAATGTGCTTGCACTTACACTCAGCCATTAACATTGCTGTATAGAAAAGTTTCTGTCACTGTCCTCCTGCACAGCTATGTGATTATCACTTCCTGATTGGTCCATACTGAATAAACCCCCCTTCCCTACTGCTGTCATGTGACCACACAGACCTCTGACAGCAGCCCTGCCTCTCTATTCTAGCCTGTTGTACAACGCTACTGCATTGTGGGGATCACTGCTGCTGTGTTATCAGGTGTATACAGTTACTATACATTATACTCCACATGCTGATTGCTATACTGTACAGTAACTTATAATATCACATATTCAGCTGTTTCAAAATGTTTGTTCATCTGTTCTACATGTTATTCAGAATTAAAAAAAAAAAATCATTATTTTTGGGGGTGTGGAACCAATTGTCTGCATATCTATGATTTCATGTGGGAAACTTTGCTTTGGTTTAAGAGTGATTTTGATTACAAGCGCAGTCCCGGAACAAATTATGCCCGTAATCCAAGGTACCACTGTATTTCTAATTTAAGTGAATTGTTTTTCTATTTAAAACTTTAGTATGGAGAAGTTTCGCAGTAAAATCCGCTGCGAATCCCGGTACTGTCAGTTTGTATGGGTTTACATACCACTACGAGTATATAAACCCCCTGTGGCCTGGTGAATACCTTACCAGTCCACGCTCCGGCCTGCCTTTGTGGCTCCCGGCTGCCGTGATGGGACAGGGCACTGATTGGCTGAGCGGTATGTCAGGGAGCCACAGAAGCAGGCCAGAGCGTGGATAGGTACAGTTTTGACCGGGCAGCAGTGGGTTAAGGAAGACGGGGTTTACAATCTGATACAAACTGACAGTACCGGGAATCGTAGCGGATTTCCGCTGCGTTTGCAGTACGTGTGAACCCACCCTAAAGGTACTCCAGAGGGGAAAAAAGTTGGTAAATCAACTGGTGTCAGAAAGTTATACAGGTTTGTAAACGACTTAAAAAATATTTAAAAATCGTCAATCTTCCAATACTTATCAGCTGCTGTATGACCTGCAGGAAGTGGTGTATTCTTCAGTAGAAAATCCCCATAGAAAACCTCTCCTGCTTTAGACAGTTCCTTACATGGACAGGGGTGGCAGCAGAGAGCATTTTGTCAGACCAGAAAGAATATACCACTTTGTCCAGGACATACAGCAGCTGATGAGTATTGCAACTCTGGAGTACATTCTACAGTACAATGCAAGAGCATGGAATCCTGACAATAGCTGGACTACCTGCTCCTGTTCTCTAAGCCCCCCTTCTCCCTATGTAGGCATTCTCCCTGGTGGTAAGCCACCCCAATTTCCCCCACAGCCGCTTGTGGCCAAAGAGATAATGCTGCTAATAGCCACAAGAGCATTGGCAGAACGGGGAGCCTGAGGCTCCCCCCTCTGTCAGTGACACAGTGCTGCATTAAACAAAATGGGAAAATTGAATTCTATATGCCCGACCCTTCTCTCTTTAACATCTGCCATTGGGAAAAGTAGGGAAGCCACCATACATATTAGATGGTTGGCCGATCCTGCCAACCATGTTTGGGTTGTGAACAGGTATCTAGTGTTCATGGCCAGTGTAATGCTGCAGACCCATAGATCTTGTTTCAACTGCAATATACCCATAGATTCAATGAAGCATTAAAACGGATGCAAGGTAAGACACAGTCTTTATTGTAGTAGAAGGAATAACAATCATTCTAAGACATACGGAACCCAGTTACTTAGTAATCATATCCCCCCCCCAATTTCCTGTACGTGAACAATCAAGTAGTAGAAAAGAAAACACTTTATCCTTAAATGACCCTACATGTATAAGTTGCTCAACTAAAAGAATCCATTCATTTCAATGACTTTTTCCCCTTACAGAAGCAAAGTTTCTATGGCCTCTAATGTTCTTATAATTGGGAAAGCCATTATGTGCAAATACAACTCATGAAATGAGGACGGAGCTGGAGTTCTCTTCTTCTTCTTCATAAACTACTTTCCATCTGCGGCTGGCAAATACCCCTAGTTCTAAATGATAGAACGTGTCGGGCAGCATTAGTAAGTCATTGACACGTGAAGGCCTCCCAGATCCCACATTGGCATCATCCTTGGCAGCCACTAATCTATTAAACAAATAAATATTCTCACAACGTGAAGGACAATTATGAAAATACTCTTCATGGGCATCCATGGAGAAGAGGCGGCCACCTAAATGAGCTTCTTACTGTGACCGACGGGTTCTTATTTCCATTTCTTTACAAACGTGATTATTACATAGAGGCTTAATGGAAGAATGATTAGATTATGTAGGTTTATGAGTGACCCCTGCAAGGATCGGTTCCAATGAGGTTCCACATATTCAGTATTATTAAAGCCGTTAGGATTAGTATTAGAGTGCTGGTCAAGAGATCAATGAAATGCTCTACCTTCTGGTTATGAATAAATGGAACCTAATTAGTAATTATATTTTTTATTGTTTTTGCTTTTTTTCTACTATTCTGACTTGTGAAGTGTTAACATGTTGTCAAGGTAGGGTCATCTGTGAAACATACAGTATGTTTAAGAAGACCAAATCATGTAGGTGTTGGATGTGTGGTCACATAGGTCCTAATAACAATACCATAGCTGAGGGAGAGAAGTAGGTTAACCCTGTGGGCCATATAGAAAGTAAAAAAGAAGGAATAACTGAGACAAGGATATAAGAAACCAAACTAAATACATCTTGAGTACAGATATGTCCTCCCTTACCCTTCCTTTTGGCTTAGTTTAGATGTGTCCATCCTGACATTTCATTTTGACTCAGTACAGATGTTTCCACCCTTATCTTTCCTCTTGGCTCAATACAAATGTGTCCACCCTTACCCTTCCTCTTGGCTCAGTACAGATGTGACCAACCATAACTTTCTTCTTGGCTCAGTAAACTATAGTACCCACTCGAGTATTGGGCTACTTAAAAAAACTCAATCCTCGAGCAAGTACTGCATGCTGCTCTGGTACTCTGGGTGCCCTGGAGCTTTAGGGTGCCCTGGAGTATTTAACCAGGTGCCGCCCACTCGGCAGAGCGGATGGCACCTGGTTAATCTGACAGTGAAGTTAACCCCCTAGGGGCCAGACTGTCATCTGTTGGGGGAGTGGGATCAAGGATCGCATCAATTGCATTATAGGCGCCAGCTTTGTAACAGTACATTAACTTAAAACAGCTTATTTTAATTTCAGTTTTGATTTTGTAAACGACAAATAGCAAAATTATAACAGAAATATGCTGTGTTATGTACATATAAAGTAAAGAAGCTGGCAGCTAATAATGCAATAGATAATAATAATAATAATAATAATTATTATTATTGTTATTATTATTATTTGTATAGCGCCAACAGATTCCGCAACGCTTATTTAATTATATGAATACAATACAGGTTATATTTATATTAAATTATACAATGAATAAATTAAAACAATAATAAAAGTACAGAATTAGAGACCTGCTCTTGAGAGCATACAGACTAGGATGACTGGCGGTGACACGAGAGGCAACAAGGGCTTTATTTGTCGACGTTTCAGTCATTGTACATAGAATCTCAAAGTGCCTTTAGGTGATTGGGCAAGCCAGTCACAAGCCATTTTCTTAGCTTAGGTAGCAAGTACAAAGTAGATGGCACCGAAGAGGTTATAGAGAGAAAGCAGAAGGGATAGCAGAGAGGGAGACGAGATTAGGAAATGTTATAAGCGCACCTAAAGAGATGAGTTTTCAGGGCACGCTTGAAACTGGGGGTGATGGAAATAAGTCTGAGCTCTTTGGGTAGGAAGTTCCAGAGAACTGGTGCAGCACGAGAGAAGTCTTGGAGGCGGGAGTGAGAGGTTCTGATTATAGAAGAGTTTAGTGTAAGGTCATTAGCAGAACGCAGAGCACGGGAAGGATGGTAGGTGGAGATGAGGGAGGAGATATGTGGAGGAGCAGAGTTGTGGAGAGCTTTATGAGTGAGGAATTTGATCTGTGTTCTGTATTTAATCGATAACCAGTGCAGTGACTGGTACAGGGAGGAAACATCAGTGTAACGGCCCTGGGAAGGCTAGATGGGAAGGCTATAAGGCTATAATGCAATAAATGCGATACCCGATGCTAACAATGGTAAGTATAATTCCACCCCCAACAGAGAACAGTCTGGCCCTCAGGGGCTTAACTTTCAGATTAACCATGTACCCTCCGCTCTGCTGTACCCTCCGCTCTTACCTTTCTTCCTGGCTCAGTACAGATATGTGTCCACCTTTACCTTTCCTCTCGGCTTAGTACAGATGTGTTCCCCCTTACCTTTCCTTTTGGCTCAGTACAAATGTATCCACTCTTACCTTTCCTCTTGGCTCAGTACAGATATATCCACCCTTACCTCTCCTCTTGACTTAGTACAGATGTGGCTACCCTGACCTTTCTTCTTGGCTCAGTACAGATGTGTCCACCCTTACCTTTCCTCTTGTCTCAGTACAGATGTGTCCACCCTTACCTTTCCTCTTGGCTCAGCACAGCACAGATGTGCCAACTGGTCAATTTCTTGTACTTTAAAAGCCATTGAAAAATTGACTGAACAGTCACGACTACATAACTACATGTTTGGTCTATTGAACTTAATGAAGATAGAGGTAAACCTCATGGTATGTTTTCCTGCTTGAAGGCTGATGTATCCTCTGTATGTTGGCTAATTAGTAGCCTAAGGGCATTTTTTGTTTTTAAATAAATGGTACCCAAGTTACCATAATTCAAAACAAGCCGAAGAAATCTTTAAATTCTATACAGTACTCTTTATGTAAAATATGGGGTGCATAGGAAAGGGGATGCATGATCTTAGCATAAGATAAAAAATTCTTAGTGAGTTTCCCTTAAAAGTTCCATCCATACATTCGCCCACACAGGCCTTGTCATCTCCAAAGACATAAAAACTGCAAGAGAGAATCTGTCTTCAACTATCTTGTGACAAGAGCTTTTACAGCATAGACACCATCCAATAATCTCGCTAGTGATGTTTAAATTTTAGATTGCTTTTCTCCCTCATCTCTTCATCATATATATGACCTGAAAGACAGGTTTTTATGTTTAATAAACTGACTGACAGGCTCCAAGGACACAGTCGGAGGGAATACTTTCTTGTTTTTCCCCCCCTTCTTTTGCTCATAGGAACAACTAGAAGAAAGTCTCAGACATAAAATGATTTATGAATAGCTCTATGTCTTTGTGGGAACCCGCTGTATGTTAATATAAAGAAGGGAGGAGAGCGATACTAGTTCACACTATGTTATTAGACAAGAACTGGGACGCTGCCTTCTTCATTAGAAATTTATGATATTTGCAGATTCATCTCATTGAATCCATAAAGTTGTGATTGAACAGCAGGCATAGTGTTTCCTAACTATTAACCCCTCATGGACAGCATAGCATAGAGGGGTCCCTCTGTTTGAGGGGATTGTCTTTGACCCAAAATGAAGAGCAGCCCCTAGATAATGTATAGATGGGTCCTTCATCTTTCCTTTTGGTTTAGTACAGATGTGTCCACCCTTACCTTTCCTCATAGCTCAGAAGAGATATGTCCACCTTTAGTCATTCTATTGGCTTAGTACAGATGTGTCCACTCTTATGTTTCCTCCTGGTTCAGTACAGAGGTGTCCACACTTACCTTTCATCTTGACTTAGTACAGATGTGTCCACCCTTACCTTTCCTCTTGTCTCAGTACAGATGAGTCCACCTTTACCTTTCCCCTTGACTCAGTACAGATATGCCCACCTTTACCTTTCATCCTTAGTACAAACGTGTCCACCCTTACTTTTCCTCTTGGCTCAGTAGAGATGTGTCCACCCTTACCTCTCCTCTTGGCTCAGTACAGATGTGCCAACCCTTACCTTTCCCCTTGGCTCAGTACGGATGTGTCCACCCTTACCTTTCCTCTTTGCATAGTACAGATGTCTCTTCCCTTATCTTCCCTCTTAGCTCAGTATAGATGTGCCGACCCTTATCTTTTCTCTTGACTCATTACAGATATGTCAACCTTTTTTTTGAACCCAGAACCTATGCCACCGTCCTTGACCCTTCTGCCTGTTCTTGACTTCGCCTCTGCTAATCCCTACATACTATATTTGATCTAGCAATGACCTTGACTTCTGACTACATATTCCTTGTGCAACTCACTGATGCCCCCAAGTCCACTAAGCCAACTGCAATCCACAACGGAGCCACACATGTAGGGTAAAAACCTAAATGGTACATAGATGTTGCTTCTGAGCAAAACCCAAAGACTACAATTTACACTTGCAATACACTAGAATAAAACTTTAGCAAAACCCTCCATATGGTCATTTCATGCCACTCACCTTAGGATATGTCAAGCCAAGAGAATTGATAAGGAAGGGCACCTCTGTATATAGCAGTCCAATAAAAGTGGGTTCCAACAAAACCAAAACCTTATCTTGAATATGTGTTGAGCATTCTGCACTCAATTTCAATTGCAGACCACCATAACAGCGGCCCAGGATTTGGCACAACTCAATGGCACCTAATCAAATACCGTAACTCTACGCATGAAGATAACCATTGAAACCACATAACATATTTTTCCCATTAAAAATAATATAAAAAGGTCTATATGAAATGTTAATTGGGCTTCATGCCCAAAATTCCCCCAATCTAAGTTTTTTCCTTTATTTCATAGTATTTTATAATCCTATGTTTCCTTACTGTGTAAATGTGAATGTTTTTGGATTTATGCTCATCCTTATTGGGTGATAATCATTACAATTTATCATGTCAAACCAACAGCATGAGGATGGTGGAGATGTACGGCAAGCTGTTTGATAAATGAAGCCCTCATTGTATCCACGCTGCATAATTGACACTAACATTTGGAGAACCTGTGAGATGAAGTGTCAAGTTACAACAATAGCCGTATTTTGCAGCGAATCTACTTTTTTTCAGGTAAAAGTTGATGTTACTTTAGTTTGTAACTTCTGGGACTGGAAATTATACTGTACAATTGTTTCCTCCAAAGATTTGCACCACTTCATGCACACGGTGAACTATTCGCTATAATGGGCCACTGACCGTGTGTCCTTCAAGAAAGCTAAGTGGACCCAACAGGTTTTCTACTAAGTGGACATAGATGGAAAGCCCATGCAATATACTATCAATATAATAAGCAATTTTACCAACATTTACCTTCTGACATGTCATGTAGTTACAATATAGGATGAAAATTTTCAATATCGATGTCCAACCTTTGGCCGTCCAACTCCCATCATACCAGCCGGGACAGCCGATGCTAAAGCTTGCCTGGGCAGACATGATTGGAATCAGTTTGGGCCACAGCTTGGACACCCATGCTGTAAACATGCTCTTCATACAGTACCTCTGTATACCAACAAATCTTTAAGATGAATAGTAGTAACCAAAAAGTTCACCCCCTATCTCCCATTTAATCATTCATTTACACTTATAAAGTGGATGTTGGCTCAACACAGATTTCTCCTTCACAACTCACCTCCTTCGGCAGAGCAGATGAACACGATGTCACTGAAGGGTCCGTCGCCTTTATTATTGTACACCCCAACTTTAACTTCAAAGGGGGTGAGCGGTGGGGTGCTCTCATCCCTGTAGATAAATTTGGAGGCATCAGAAGAGGTCACCATCTTCTCCTTCCATCCTCTGGTGTCGTTAGGCCTGAAGGCCACAATGTATCCAAATCCTTCACCATTCTGGAATTCTTCTGAGACGGGCTGTAAGAACCATATTCGCGATTAGTATTGTAAATCCGCAAAAGAATCCGACACCATTTAGACATTTTGCAACTTTACTTTCAGCTGCTTCCTTTTGATCTATACTGAATTATTAGATGTTGTTCTGATTTTGTCAAGGCCTTTCTGCAGTAAAGAAATATTAACATGAAGCCAAACTTATGTCCCCCTAGACTTTAGTCAATAGTTGGCCAAACCCACCAAATCTGATAAGAATGGGCAAATCTCTGATGTGTATGATGGTATCCTAACAGATCCTGACTAGGAAGAGAAGGATTAGCATGTTGGATTTCAACTGGCTGACTAGAGATGAGCGACTCTCAAACAAGCTTGGGTTCGTCCAAACCCTCTAGTGAGAATACACAAACCTTCAGTCGTGGTGAACATTCATGGGTATGGGTAGATCCGAAAAAATAGCAATCGACCCAAGATGTCGAGAGCTATTGAAGGTGTATTGGCACCCTTAAAGTTGTTGTCTCATAGGCACTCAGCACCCTCTGCACAAAGCAAGAGAATACTATGGCCACTGCACTAAAAAGGTAACATTTAAATGAATAGCCGATAGAGATGAGCGCAACTGGAGCACTTGACTACCAGTGGCTAGAGAAGTCGGATGTAGCCCTAGTGAGTCTAGGAAAATATGGATACAGCCTATGGCCTATGGCTGTGGCCCTTTTTTCCTGGACTTCTTAGGGCTGCATCTAACTTTTTCAGACAAGTAATCAAATATCGAATGATCAGACTCGAGCATACTCCAGTTGCCCTCATCTCTAATAGCCACCCATGTAAATACCTGGACAGCTCCATTTTGGCTCACATGGAGAGGGGGTTGCAAACATGGGGACTTCCTTCTATATAACATAAAAGCCATAAAAGACCAAATTTAGGACATAATGTACAGTATAGGACTGTCTCAACCATACTGATCTAGTCATGGAAAATAAAGAACGCTCACATACCTCCCATGTTATCACCAGTTCATGGCGTCTTCCGCTGCCCCCACTGACATTCGCTGGGGGAGTTTTTGGCACTAAGAGAAAAGAACATAATAAAAAACATAATAATTAATAAAGTTTTCTCTCTTTTTGCATTACATTATGATATCAGATGATATTTATTCCATGTTGGTGAAAATTTTTTTATTCCATGCTGGTAAAAAAACAAACAAACACCTAGCACTAGAGGTGAGCCAATCCGTCAGTATTTGATTCCCGGTGGCTGGAGAATATGGATGCAACCCTAGGGAGCATGGACGGCAGTTTGGCCATATGTATAACGTTAATTTAAACATAGAAAACTTTAAATAAATAGAATAAAGTGAGTATAGAGCAAAACCGCTTGTGGTCACAACCCCTGTTTATTTCTTAAAAACATTTTTTTCATGACAGCCTCTTAGCGCTGATCTTCCCCTGATTGGATTGGCATTATGGGGGCGGGGCAGTGCAGTACACCACTTCCTGCAGAACATACAGCAGATTTATCTAACCTGTTCATAGTTCTTCTTTAAAGAGAGAGAAAAATAGAGCAAAATACAAAATAAACTCCCCCTATAATGCACTGTACTTGGGCAGACGACAGCAACTGGGTGCAAAGAGTGGAAATGGAGCAAGGCTAAGGTAGTACTGTCTGTTCTCAGTCCATGGCAGCCATTGGACTGAGAACAGACAGTGTCCGCAGGCTCCAGGTGCATCCTCTACTTTATGGCATATGGTGCAGTCGTCTTTACAAAGTTCATCAAACAAGACACAAAAGTGTTCTCTCAGGGCGCTGCGGCTCATGATCTCTAAAAAAAAAAAAACTGAAAAACCGAACATTTGAACCATGAGAAACATAAAAATGTAGAAAAACCTTGCAGACAGATGTAGCCTCAAGCTGAGGTCTTCATCAGACATAGAACAATAAAGGCGCATACGGCAATACTTATTGTTTGTATCCTTGGCATACACCAATATAAACAAAGAGTACAGGAACCCAGATAGTACTACGAAGCAAGTCAATGAGAAACGTACTAAATCCCCAAAGGAAATCCATGTTTATTATATATAAGCATATGAATAAATAGATAACACCTTAAGGCCGTATTCACACGGCGTATGACATCGGCCGTTCTGTGACCCGGCTGTGTCCAAGAACGGCCGGTGTCAGTGAAGATCATCATTTGTGCTGAATTGGGATACAAAACTTAAAGGGGTTGTTTGTAAAAAAAAAATAATAAAAAATTGTGAACAACCCCTTTAAAGTGTTTATTCCAAGATGGCAGGTTATGCTCTATAGGAGGCTGATTGACTGAAATTGATCTGTACAGAATCACAGTGACGGGAGATAGCAGTAGAGAGAGAAGACAATAGGACATAAGTCTTCCCCCCATCTTGAGGATTGATATTTGCACAGGTCCCAGAGGTCACTGAGCGAGCTACAAGATGTTGAGGAGGCATGCCATAAAACTCATGTTCCAGTATTCAGATCTAATCATTAAAATGATGCATACCTTTTAAGTAGATGAGATGAACAAAATGAGCAAGCTGGGCTGATGTTCAGGTTCTTGCAAACCCGAAGCATCGGCATTTGAATCACTTTGTCTTCCTGGCCCATTGGGAAGGTGGATACTGGCTGTCTTCACCTTCCCCATGGAGCAGGCAGACTGCGGGATTCAAATGATGATGGTTCTGGTTTGCACAAAGCCAAACCTCGGCCCGGCTCGCTCACCTCTACTTTTAAGCGTAGAACTGTGCCATGTAGCCTTAAATCAATGACCCTTAAAGAGTACCTGTCCTGATGCATGCTTAACCAATTGGCGTGCCCAATGAACCGTTAACCGGTAGATATTAAAGGGTATGGCCAACTAACTAGACTTGTTCCCAACCGAAAATGAGAACTTGGGGTGCCTTATAAAATTATTATCGAGCTAACTAGCGAATACCGATCACACTAAGGAACACATAACTGTAACTGCACTACGAAAGTATAGTCAGGCGGAGTCCACACCAGCATTTCACTTCCATGTTTTTGTGCTATATAAAACTAAAGAAAAGTAGCTCAGGATCTGCTACACACCATTAGCACCTTTAGGAAGTTTATAACAGGATAACGGGTTCTGCTGTGGTGGTCGATGTGTTGACATTGAGATGGTGTCTCTCTCTCTCTTGGGTGACTGGACTAAAGAAACCAAAGGAGACACTCTCTATAACATCACTTAAGGATCCAGATACCATAGACTGGTGATAGTGCTTACTTTGGTGAGGACATGGAGTCTTCTAGAGTTGTTTTTGTTGCCTAATCCCAAAGCCATCAGACTATCTGAACCAAAAGAGCAGGGAAGATTTGGACTTAAAGAGTACCTTTTATGTAAAATAACTGTTTAAATGTCACAGAGACATAGAAGAACAATGGAGTTCAACAGCACCCTGTGGTGTACAAAAAGTTCTAAGCTTTTATTGCGTAACTAAGTATACAGCAGCACCGTTTCAATCTAGATGGTCATTCTCGCGCATTCTTGATTAAGCCCATCTATTTTGAAACGTTGCTGCCGTATACTCAGTTACGCAATAAAAGCTTAGAACTTTTTGTACACCACTAGATGCTGTTGGACTCCTCTGAGAAGTAGACATTTGAGATTGCTTCCATAACTCATTTTGTAGCAAGTGCTGAGAGGGGGAGTTTAAAAGAAATAACCTGATGCAAATCTTAAAAGTCTAAACACACAGGGGGCATATCTTTGGCCTAGGATATTTTACAACCCAGGGTATACTCTAGTCTAGGCTATTTTACACCCCGGGTTTAGTTTGGCCTAGGCTATTTTAAACCCCAGGGTATAGTCTGGCCTAAGACAAACTATACCCGGGTATAATCTGGGTGGGGGTTAATCTGGCCGCTAGAACAAACCCCAGCCACTTTCTAGTCTGAGCGGGAACGTGGGTTGTGATGTGTGAGGTTTGCTCAGCCAGTCGGCGTCCATAGTGGGGTCCTGCCCTGGCCGCTGACTGGCTGAGTGGACGTTACAGATCACGACCCTCAGGCCAGGAAGCAGCTGGAGACCTGGGGACTGAAGCAGCAGTATCTGGCCACCAGCGCTGGAGCGGGGGAGGAAAGAGCAGGTTATTTATTCTATTCTCCCCCTCCCCAGCACTTGCTAAAAAAAATGGGTCTGGCTGGACTTCTCCTTTAAATACAGAGAGTTCAGAGAAGTTTTCCGAACCCGGACCTAAACTTGAAGTTCTTTCATCTCTACCCGGGAGTAAAGTGCAATACGGAGTGCTTCTCCCATCTCATTCTTCTAATGAGTGGAGGTCCCAGCAGCCCCTACTTTTCCAAACTTAACCCTTTGAGGACCAGGCCCAAAATGACCCAGTGGACCGCGCAAATTTTGATCTTAGTGTTTCCGTTTTTCCCTCCTCCCCTTCTAAGAGCTCCAGCACTCTCAGTTTTCTATCTACAAGCCATGTAAGTGCTTGTTTTTTACAGGAATAGTTGTACTGTGTAATGGCGTCATTCATTTTACCATAACATGTATGATGGAATCCCAAATCTATTATTTATGAAGATATAAATAGGTGAAATCGTAAGAAAGAATGCAATATGGTAACGTTTGGGGGGTTCCTGTGTCTACGTAATGCACTATATGGTAACAGCGACATGATACTATTATTCTATAGGTCAGTCCGAACACAACCATATGCAGGTTACACAGATTCTCTAATGTTATATATATATTTTTTTATGAAATCCTTTTTTTTTGGCAATTAAATATTAATAAAATGGGCCTATTGTGACGCTTATAACGGTTTTATTTTTTCACCTATGGGGCTGTATGGGGTGTCATTTTTTCCGCCATGATCTCTAGTTTTTATTAATACCATATTTGTGAAGATCGGACGTTTTGATCACTTTTTATTGATTTTTTTAAATATATAATGTAACATAAAATCGGTAATCTGCGCACTTTTTCCCCTCTTTTCGTGTACGACGTTTACCGGTCGCAATGACGCTTGTTATATTTTAATAGATCGGACAATTACGCACGCTATGGTATATTATATGTTTATCTATTTATTCATATTTATATGTTTTATTTATATAATGGGAAAGGGGGGTGATTTAGACTTTTATTGGGGGAGGGGCTTTGGGGTAGTGTGTTAGTGTTTTGAACTTTTTTTTTTTTACACATTTGAAGTCCCTTTGGGGGACTTGTACATACATTACTTTGATTTATACACTGATGAATGCTATGCCATAGGCATAGCATTGATCAGTGTTATCGGCGATCTGCTCATTGAGCCTGCCTGTGCAGGCTTAGAGTAGCAGATCGCCGATCGGACCGCACGGAGGAAGGTAAGAGACCTCCAGCAGTCCGTTTCAACGATCGGGACCCCCGCAGTCACACTGCGGGGGTCCCGATCGGTAAGTGACAGGGGACTCCCCCTGTCACTTACACTTAAACGCTGCGGTCGCGCCGCGATCGCGGCGTTTAAGTGGTTAATGACACGCAGCAGCGCGATCGCTGCAGCGTGTCATTACCGGTGAGGTCCCGGCTGCTCACTGCAGCCGGCCCCCACCTCCTATGCAGCGCGCTCCGCTCCGGAGCGCGCTTCATAGCGGGAATAACACCCATGACGTAAGGTTACGTCATGGGTCGTCTGGGGACAGACTTCCATGACGTAACCCTACGTCCAGGGTCGTCTAGGGGTTAAAGAGTCACTGTCGTGAATTTTTTTTTGCAGAAATCAATAGTACAGGCGATTATAAGAAACTTTGTAATTGGGTTTCTTAGCTGAAAAATGAATTTTTATAATGAAAAAGCAGTTTGAAGCTCTCCCCCCGTCTTCATGGTTCTCTATGGAGAGAGGGAAATGAGACACCAAAACAGGACAACAAAGAGTTAATTAAAAGCTACATTACCCGGCTCTCTCCTCTGATGTCACCACTGACCTATCTGACCTCTGAATAGCTCCCCTGGGGTGTAATCCTTTGTTCTCTGCTCTTTGCTGCCATTTCTCATTTGTCTCTCCTCCCCCCTCCCCTCTCCATAGCACAGACAGGATCTGTCTGATTGAGATTTCCTGATTCTGAGCAGTGGATGACAGAAAGGAGAAGAGGGGGGGCCTGGGAAAAGTCTTTTTAAATGCAGATAATAGCATATTTGCCTAATAAACCCAATTACAAAGTTTCTTAAAATCGCCTGGACTATTGATTTCTGCTAAAAATTTTTTTACGACAGTGACACTTTAAGCTATGTCAAACCTTTCTTTAAGTGACGGTGCCCAAGAATAAGAAGAACTATTTGCCAAAAATGACAGTGATGTTAGAGAAGATAAAGTTTTTCTTTTGAGCGTCGCATAGATAACCTTGGCACTAAGGATAGATTGACAGAACATCATTTCTCTAACACAAACAGAAGTTTTTTTTTTTTTTTACATACATACATACATAAAAGCTTATATAAAAGGATTCAGCTAAACACAGGTATCAAGCATGGTTGGTGTAAACATTTCGTTGGGGCTTTGTATAGAAATCGAAAGAACATACTGCATATTTTGAACGCAAGATTTTATTTGAATAGACAAAAACTAACTTGTCTTGTTCTCCCTTTTGTTACCAAGGTGGGTGACGTATGCAAAGACCTTGTACTTCGCTGTCTCTATCGTCTTGTATAATGCATCTGAAGCATTGCTCCGGAGGTTGCGTACCCAGTGTGACTGACGCTTGTTTAACGCTGCTATACAGGGTGAATAAATTGCGGAACTATAGGAAACATCTGGATAAGTTATGATATCAAAACTTATACCATTTTTGCCTTAATTCTATGATTAGTCAATCTCGAAGGCTTTGGTAGTCCTCAAACCCATGATGTTACCTAATAATAATAATATAAATGCTGTTCTGCCTGATCCAAGCCCAATATTTCCAATTTGGGGTCTTTGGAGTAGGGTCTTAGGCAGTGATGTAAATACCATGGAGGCAGACCACGCAACTGCTACCAGGCCTGTGCAGCAGGATCTTGGAGAACTTAACGTGTGGGACTGCTCCGGCTCATGTGAGCATGGGGGTGTGTGTGTGTACAGGACTCATAGGGCCCCTGCAGTTCCTTGCTTTAGGGCCCCATGAATCCTAGGTACACCCCTGCTATTAGGGTTTTGATAACAACAGTAAGAACACTCAAATCACCTTTAAGGGTTAATCTGTAATAATAATAAAAAAAAAAAACTAAACCCTATAAGCAAGTTTTAAAAATTGCAGATCTAAAGCAATTGAAGATCTAGAGCATATTTTATCCAGACATTTATTACAGTACCATGAATTATTACTTTTGCGGATTAGGTTTTATCCCACAGAACAAATCTCTGCCCATTCAAAAACTGTAAGTGTTGCCTATAATCCAACGTCCTTAAATTAGACACGGGTCCAAGTCTTACCTCCTAGAATAGAGTTCAGCACACAAGTAAATTTTAGCCCATTTACACACTTTTTTTTTTTTTTAGATATTCTTTTCTATGCATTTTCTATACACAGTATGTAAAAAGTTAAGTGAAGTTTGTATCGGGGATGCGGCTTATCATCTTATCCTCAGAATCAAGGTTATCTAATAGATGTGACACAGAATAAAATCCTTCATGTTCTGTAGAGCTCCTGTGCTGTCATTTCAGCAACACCGTATGAAGCCTAATTCTACCTATTCTTAAGTCCAGATCCTCCCGGCTCTTGTGGTTCAGATCATGTAATAAACCGGGGATTACAAGGACGCCCTTTAAGCATTGTCTAGACCAGTATTTCTCAAACTTTTTCTACTGGAGCCTCACCCAACAGACCAAGGCAATGCCTGGGCCTCACCAGACTGACAAAGAGGGTGCCTGGGCCTCACTATCTGTGGTGAAAGTCCATTTAAAAGTGAAATTATTTGAAAATATTGAAATTATTGAAAATAATGCTAGGGCTATCTTTCACCCATCTCTCAAGCTCTATCAACTAATAAAGCAAGTACAAAATAAATTAATACTGTTATTCTAATGGAGATTTTTGCAAACCACAAAAGGACTGCACAGATCAGAGTTACTTTTGTGAAAACAGGCTCTTCAGCTGGGCCTCACCAACAACTAGGGGGCGCCTCACTGGCCTAGACAACAAGAATTTTGATAATGCCCTCACCAAGTGTTATCCTGGACAAAGCTGACTTCCGTAATCTAGGAAAACTTGGGGCTGTTCGCTAAACTATTGTTCATCCGGCACATATCTGGTCCGATCACCCAATTCAGCGTGATCAGCTGAGTGTGCAGGTAAGAGATGGTCAGTAGAGATGAGCACAACCGGAGCATGCTCAAGTCCGATTTTTCACACCAGTGACTGCTGAAGTTGGATGCAGCCATAGGGAGTCGGGGAAAATGTGGATGCAGCCATGCCGAGGATCTGACTGGAACATGCTCATCTCTAGTTGTCAGACTCCTTTGGCAGCAGTTTATCTCGAGGGAGACCAAAAGAATAATCTGGATACTTTTCCACAATTTCTTCTGTATTTTTTAAGATAGCCAGCTGGTTCCACCTAAATCGCCACTTTCTGTGATACCTACGGGGAGTTTACTTTGCTTTTTGAGCTAAGCCATAAGCATGTGAGTTTTAGTGAGGTTCGCTTTAAAAAGTAACCTGTTGGATTTATCCACTAACTTCTTGTTGGCAGAAGAGCCCATATACAGCTACTCTTTCTCTACTGGCTAGATGACTATCCCTCTCTATGCAGGATTAGGATTGTAGAAATGGATATCCTCTCAGCATGGACTGGAGACAGTCCTAGGGTAAAACTTCCTGAACACCAGTACCGTGATCACCGTGAGGAGGGACACACATTGGACTCGTCTAGAATGTACCTTTTTTCCCTCACTTAAATTTATAATGTACAACAAATGTGCGATGTGTCGAAAGGTGGACACTAGAGATGAGCGAAGCAGATGAAAATTTGTTTTGCAAAGTATGTGAATTTTGGGTCATTAAAGGAAGCCTGTCATTCTCTATGGGCGTCGGACTCATCTCTGGTGAGCGCGCGCCAGGCTTCCGACGGGGATTTCTCGGTGGTGGGACGGGGTCCGGGTTCAGGACTTCAAGAGGGAGGTAAGTATAAGGGGCTCCTCCGGGGGGTCGGACGGGCTTCACCCCAGCAGCCGGAGTGACAGGTTTTCTTTAGATTTGCGAATCAGATTCTAACAAATTTCAATAAAACAGCCAAACTATAGTGGCTACAATACTTGGACTATTACAGAAGGGCCAATTTGTCAGGTGCTGAAATGACAGAGAGGTAGGCAGATAATTTTAAGTTTAATTACGTTAAAGGGAAATTATTAGGAGGTTAAAAGTATCATACCTGCTGTCATGTTCGGATAGCACACGAGGAGCTGAGGATGAAGGCACGTTTCTAACCTTCATCCTAGGCACCATTTTCGTGATATTAGGAGTTTAATCCATATGCTAATAAGTCATTTTGGTGCACTGGGGGCAGGACTACCACTCCCAGTGCACTAATCCGCTCCTGGGTGGCCAACCCTTCCTAATGAATATCAACAGAGTGGACTGCCCGGGGCAGATCGGTGCACTGGGGATGGTAGTCTCACCTCTAGTGCACCAAAACAACTTGTTATTATAGGGATTAAACTCCCTATATCACAGAAACGACACAAAGGATGAAGGTAAGAAATTTACCTTTATTCTCATTGCCCCGTGCACTATAGGGGACATATCAGAAGGTCAGGACATCATTGCGGCCAGTGATTGGCTGTGAAGGCAGATACTCTCTGGAGCACTTATATTTGAAGCAGGAAAAAGAGAGAAGACAGGAGGACCAGAAGGAAGCGAACAAGAACTGTGAGGGAGCAGAGGGGGGCCGGGACTTGGTAAGGGAAAAGATAAAATATTCTTAATTTTTTTTTATATTTGCACATATCAAAATTTTGGGGGAAATTTGAACCAAATTTTTTTCCCCCAGATTTGATTCACTTATTTCTTATGTACACATATACTGTATTTAACTGAGAGGGTGTGTGTGTGTGTGTTTGGGGGGGGGGGGGCAAAATATCCTTAAAATCAAAGGGCTCAGCTATGGGTTAATATGGCCCATATTTTAAACATTTTTCTTTTCAGAGTTTTAGCAGAAATTCTCCTGTCGCCAGATCCTGAGACTTTTCTTTAAATTGATGCAAACTCCATAAAACACCAAATAAAATCTGCTTAATAATGAGTCTGGTCCCGAGGCTTGCGGCCCCTATGCCACAAACGGCAGACGCTGTGGATTTTGTACAAATCTCCAGTTCATATCGCTCGGTGTAATGTGTAACTATCAGCGTAATTTATCACCGCATTCATATGGTTATAAAACTTGCATATTGACACATAATTAGTATATTCAGAGTCTTCTGCATATTAATTGTTTGTAATGAGGCACATAAAGAAGACAGCCTTGCTCTAATGACGAGCCGAAACGACACAACATTTCATTCCGCATCGTCTTGTCCTGACAGTTTGGAACAGATGTACAGATGGCGAGTCCAAATAAATGCCCAGAAATGAAAAAGACGGAAAATCTTTGCAATATTGGATGAAACTTGAATTACAATAACTAAGAAATAGAAAAAAACCAGAAAAGGAATGGAAACCCAAATGGTGGAATGGCCAAAACATTGTCTCGGTCCCGTAGATCCCAACATTTAAATCAATGGGAGACTGGAGAAGTCCAGCCGTTTTTTAAAAATTTGGAAGCCGGCAAAGGCAGTAGGAATTTCTCTCTCCCCGACCAGCCTTGGGACCCTTTCCAGACTCTAGGACCTCAGTTGCTGACACATCACAACCTGGCTGATGGATTGGCCACTCTGGCTTGAGGCCAGTCCAGCCGCTCACCTCGGGCAGAGGGAGAGATAAGTTCCTACTGGTTATCAAATTCCTCCCTGCCCCTGCTGGCTGCCAGAATTTAAAAATGGCTGGACTTCTCCTGTAACCAGGTGCCCCCTGCTCAGCAGAGGAGAGGGTCCTGGTTAACCTATATAATTTTTTCATTTTTCTTTTTGTATATTTCGTCCATTAAAGGAATGCTTAAACAAAATTAACAAAAAAATTTAACAAAAAAAATGTAATAGGTTTCTGGAAGACACATTAGAACTCAATTACTGCCATTCCATTCCAATGTGTCACATTTTCACATAAGGTAATGCCATATGTGTTAATACTTGAGATTGAATAGAATTTTTATTAACCCTATTAACCCTAATTTTTATTAACTACGCAGACCCTATGGTATACCCATCATGCGGCCGTAAAGGGTGATCAGAGAGGGCTCCCGGCGTGAGCCCACTCTGCAGCCCGCGGTCCCTGGTTGCTATGTGTAGCCAGGGACCGCGGGTATTAGCCGCTGCGGCCGATCGCCGCGGCCAGCTAATTAACTATTCAAATGCAGCTGTCAAAGCTGACAGCTGCATTTGAATAGTGGTAGTGGCCCCTGTCCCTGGTGTCCAGTGGGGGATCTCCCCCCTGCGATGCGATCGCGGAGGGGAAATCCGTCGGAATGACGCTGATCCCTGCTTGGAAATCCATGTAGATGGTCTTCAGCAGACCATTATAATAGAGCACCAATCTGATGGATCATTGCTCTATTATATACACAGCATTGATCTCAATGGGAGATCAGTGCTGTGTATATAGAAGTCCCTCAGGGGGATCAGTGCTGTGTATATAGAAGTCCCTCAGGGGGATCAGTGCTGTGTATATAGAAGTCCCCCAGGGGGCTTCTAATTACTGTTAGTGAAGAAAAAAATAAAGTGTTTTTATTAATAAAAAAAAACTCTCCCCTAATAAAAGTTTGAATCACCCCCCTTTTCCTATTTTATAAATAACAGATTGCAGCGCAAAAAAAAAAATGACACCTTACACAGCCCCATAGACCAAACAATAAAAGCGTTATAAGGATGGGAATAGAGCGATTTTAAACATATTTAGTTTTTTTTTTAAAGGTTTACATTTCAAGTCATTACAAGTCATCAAATAATATAAAAGTTATACAAGTTACATATCGTTGTAATCGTACTGACTTGAGGAACATAGATAACATGTCAGTGTTCCCATAGGGAGAAAGGCGTAAAAACGAAATAAAAGTAATTGCATCTTTTTTTAAATTTCACTGCACAAATTATTTTTTTTCTGTTTTTTTAGCATAATTTATAGGAAACTTAAGTCTGTATTTGCAAAGTATAATTGGCGTCGCAAACAATTAGGGCTCATGTGGGTCTGTAGGGGGAAATATGCAAGCGTAGTGGCATTTAAACATGAGGAGGAAAAAACGAAAGAGCAAAAATGAAAACTGGCTCCGTCCTTAAAGGGTTAAGGGAGACTTTTTTTGTACAAGCAGTCTTTTAATTGCTTGTATAGTGTTCTTTAATACTCTTGTACTGCAGTATTCTGACATTTCTCTGATCCATAGTTACTGCCCGTGTATGGCAGGCCATAATAATTGATGTAACAGGGCAGATATAAAGGCCTTTCGAAAGTCCCCGGCTGCCGTGTCCACTGATTGGCATTTGAACATGTGGTAAAGGTGGAATGCATGTCAGGACTCTAACATGTGACCTCTCTATCGACTGCGGCATCTAAGAGGTCAATTTGCTGTACTTGGCTCTCCCTGATGGCTCCATAGAGAATAAATAGACCTGCAGCTCTATTCAAAACGTTGGGGTCTGATCTGGAGATCACTAGGGGTCATGGAGGTCAGACCCTCCCCCCCCCCCCCACACACACACACCCCGAGTAGGTTTTAAAAGTTTTTTTTTGGCCAAAACAGAATGCAGCATAGACCATCAATCATTGATCGGCAGCCAAGACTTAGCTATGTACATAGAATTACTTCCTTTGGAAGTAAAACCCCTATTTTTAAGAGGGACCATTCTGTTCTTGCTTAGTTTTCCTCCCAGTATCGCCAGCTGATAGTACTGGGCACTAGAGATGAGCGAATAGTGAAATATTCGATAATTTAAAATTCGATTCAAATAGCTCACGATATTCGTACATTCAAACGAATATCGAATCCCATTATAGTCTATGGGAGAAAAATCCTTGGGACCTGGAAATCAATATTCGACCACTAGGAGGTCGACAAGTGCCAAATGACACCTCAGGAAATGATGCCAATACCTCGGGATGCATATGGGACACCAGGGGAAGCGTGCCTGGCTGCATCTAACACTAGTAATGAACGTAAAGTAGAAGTGTACATTTCGGTCTAGCGGTACTCACTTGTGTAATATTAGCGTATATATATATATATATATATATATATTATATATAATATTTATTAAAATGAAAGAGCTGTTCAACAGGATGCAGACTGCACATATCAGTAGTAGCAAGAAAACAGGTATTATCCCGCAATCACAGTATACAGCTGTATACCAGATATATAATACATCAGTAGATGTCTGAACACACTGCTTGTCTCACAACAGCTTCTAAATCTCTGATTTTTATACTTTTAGCCCTAACAAGGGCTTTTGGGGGTCCCTAACTAACTTCACCTAAAAGCTTTCTCTCCCTGCTATACAGTCTCTCCCTCTCTAGCTCCAACCAGCAAGTGACACAAATCTGAAATCCCCTATTCGTATACTCAGGAGGTGACATAATTTTACCAGCCAATCACAGTTAGAGTCCTGCCTATTCCTAGTGCCTGTCCCTCCCCCCTGCATGTTTAGTGGCCGGAAAAAAGAGCCAGGAGGGGTGGGAGGGCGAATCGAATTTTTACTGAGTTAATGTTGGAATATTCGAACGCAATCGAATAGCACAAATAGCGTACTATTCGCTCATCACTACTGGGCACCAGTAAGGGTACCAGTCTCAGCAGGACCACATTGTACCAGTATGTATGTTCCACTCCTCTTTCCACTCTTCGATGATCGGACACGGTTCCTACGCATCTTGTTACACACTTAATACCTGACCTTGTAGAAACTCTTTGAAGGTCCCAAAATAGCACTGAAAAATGTCACGAAAGTATAAACACGCCAGAAGAGCTAAACTGCTCATACGTAAATGGCCCCCCAGGGTGTGACTACATAGACGCAGCCCGTATGATGATGATTATTGATCACATTTAATGCTTAAAAATACCCAAAATGTTGCTATTTGTTAGTAACCGTGTCCCATAGCTGCATTAAGCCTGAATAATGTGCTGGAAATTAGCATACCCAATGCAGTCTATAATTTATCCAAGTAGAAAATGTAAATTGACAGCTACAGTGGAGTGAGGAGCCATTAGGCAAGAAAACTTCAACAAGTTCCTTAGTGTTGATGCTAATTTACTGCTAAAACTTCAAATTGGTCTCAAGGTTCTTCCTTATGCATCAAGAGGTTCTCCGAGGGGCGAGCCCAGACAGCAAATAACTGCGTGTGCCAGGAAAACATGGAATAAACTGCACTTAAAGGGACACTCCATTAGTAACATGATTATGAGATTATTGGAGAGTATTCTTGGCTCCTTAAAAGAATATTTTTAAACCACTCCACTTGAGTCCAAAAAGACTCAAGACTGGCGTCAGCCGGGCATGCCACCATCACTATCAAGTCCACTCTTTCATGGTGATATTCCCCTCTCCTGTGACTTGGAAAGGAAGATGGTGGCCAGGAGGTGGTGCTGGATAGTAAATTCTAGGCTATGTATTAATTAATTTAAAGGGGTTGTCTATTTCTTAAATATTGTTGGTCAATCCTTATTAGATCTGTGGGGGTCCAACTTCCAGCTGGTTAAAAAGGGTCATGGCAGGCATGATCCTATTCAAATTAAAAGGAATGAATTGCAATACCAGGTACAGCCACTACTGAATCCATGGCACTGTGTCTGGTAGGAGATGAGAAGAACACACTCAAATGTACTCAAAAGAACACACTCAAGAGCATAAAGCAATGGAACAATTCTATACATAGTATTTTCTTATTTCAATCTTATTTTACTTAATATATAAATGTATATGCCCATGGTTCCAGACTTAATACTCACCAACAATTTGCTGCACACTGACAGTTCCTAGGAGAAGTCTGTCTCTAGTAACAGCCACAGCAAGACAGATTACAGGAAATGGGGTGGGGCTTAGAATTTTATTTGTGCTGAAGGTGGGGGCTCTATGTTTGGATTTGTGAGTGTGCAGAGGATTTGCACTGTCCCTGAAGGGTAAATCATAGCTTTCCTCTCATTTTAGCAGCAGCAGTGTAATTTTTCCTTGCTTTGCTGCTGCTGTTTATTTCCTTTCTGTTTACAAGCATCCAGGTGTCCCCACCCTCCAGTATGCCTGTAGAGTGCCAGCCTGTTTTTAAGTACGGTAACCTCTTTTATTTATTTATTTTTGCTCTCCTGGTGTAGTTTTTGCTCACATAGCACCTTGCATAAACACAGTGCATCAATAACCCCCCACATGCCATTTATAATAGCATAATGTGTAAACTATCACCAAGCACAGTGCAGCCTGTTCAGTCTATGCTAATCAGCGCTATGTCATGGCACAGCAGAGAAGAGTATGTGATGTGTTGTGCTGCGGTGTAAGTTTGGTGTAAATATCACAGGCAAAAAAGCTCAACACTGGCTCGATCCCTTGAAATGGAGAAGAATAAGTAATAGCTGTCGCAAAACGTTGGCTGTCCAGGCATGATGGGAATTTTATACTGTAGTTTTGCTACAGCTGAAGGGCTGCAGGTTGGGCATCAATGCTTTAAAGGATTGAAAGGGAAAGCAGGTGCTCACTTCCTCTGCAGCGCCCCCCACAGGGGAAATGAAGCATTACAGAATTCTTCTGAACTCAGTGGGCGGTTTGTATAATGCACAGATGTTGTGGCACCTCCAGATGGAGAGACACTTCCGTAGCCATGCTTCTCCGGCTAACTAATGGAGGTCTTGATCTAAGGTCGCCCTCTATTAACTCAGGATGCCCCAGTAGTATATTACTTATTACTTTTCTATACCAGACAATCTCCTACAAAAGGACATTGCATTAACTACTTCTACCACCACCTAAAAACCTCCATAAAAAGACCAAAACAAACTCTTCCGCTTGATGAATTCTGATATGAGCCAATAAAACCACAGCTGCTTCTTCTTTTATCGGCGGCGATAATTCATGTTCTTGGTATGACTGCCGCATGATTCATGAACTCCTCAGTAATATTGATAAATTGCAACCTCGGCATTTTCTCCAGTGAAGCAGTGAAAACGGCACCCGGTGCGCCCTCCAACAACTTCACCCAATAGGTGCCTGGAGGTCTGCGCCGCGCAGTAACACTTTCCGCATCATCCTACTGCAGCTCATCCGATCCCCGAGAGGGAGGTTAGATCACATGTCATTTCAGTCTGTAACAAAGGGATCCGGAAAACAGATGTGACAATCACGACTGGAATCCCACACAGCGTCGCCGCCCGATTTAGAAGCCGCTCATTTCCCTTCTACAATTCTACATAAAAATGATGAATTCTGACAGCGCATTTGAGATTTTGCACTCCATGAAAAGTTCATGTCAGGTAACAATTTATTTTATATCATCTTAGCTCTGTACATACAAGTAAATGGGAAAGAAACAAACTGGAACTTGGATTCACCTTAAAGACGGAAAGATAAGGAGATTTAAAGGGGGTGTCTGATCTCAGACATTCGTGGCGTATCCTGAGGATTTCGATGGAAAAGTCACCTTTCAGGATGATGGAGTGCCCATTGTGGCAGAATAAGACATTACAGCAAAGGTGTGCAGTAGAGTAAACCATATAAGCATAAATAGTAAAAGAATATATATATATATATATATATATATATATATATATATATATTTTCTTCCTAGATGCCATACGCAATGGCAGAGATAGAGAATTCAATATGACATCCAGGAAACCTATAACAGCTATAGAAGAGTATAGGTAGAGGCAGAGTACAGGACCAGGTGAAGCCATGTGCACAGTGCCAGCACGGCTCTGCTATTCCCTGCTGCTGTCCATAGTGCTAAATATGGGCAGCAGCAGGGAATAGCAGAGCGCTGTCCACATTGCTTGCCTGGCAATTCCTGGTGAGATGAGATATTACAGGACCGGTTGACCATCTAATGTATATAGGGGAGTCCGCTGCTGCTGGAGATGTCTGGCAGCCTCTTACCACTCTAATCCTTTTTAAAACACCAGCATGCTTGGTCAAGCTGAGAGTATTTGTTGGTTGGCACTGACATCTCTATATAGGAGTCATAGTTGTTGTAGCTGGCACTGACATCTCTATATAGGAGTCATAGTTGTTGTAGCTGGCACTGACATCTCTAAATAGGAGTGATCGTTGTCGGCGGCTGGCACTGACATCTCTATATGGGAGTCATAGTTGTTGGCTGGCAATGACGTCTCTATATAGGAGTCATAGTTGTCTGCGTCTAGCAATGACATCTCTATATAGGAGTGATTGTTGTTGGGTACAGACACTGACATCTCTATAGAGGAGTCATAGTTGTTGGCAGCTGGCACTGACATCTCTATAGAGGAGTCATAGTTGTTGGCAGCTGGCACTGACATCTCTATAGAGGAGTCATAGTTGTTGGCGGCTGGCACTGACATCTCTATATAGGAGTGATCGTTGTCAGCGGCTGGCACTGACATTTCTATATAGGAGTGATAAATGTGGGCGGCTGGCACTGACATCTCTATATAGGAGTGATCGTTGCCAGCGGCTGGCACTGACATCTCTATATAGGAGTGATCGTTGTCGGCAGCTGGCACTAACATCTCTATATAGGAGTCATAGTTGTTAGCGGCTGGCACTGACATCTCTATATAGGAGTGATAGTTGTTGGGTACTGGCAATGACATCTCTATATAGGAGCCATAGTTGTTGGCTGGCACTGACATCTCTATATAGGAGTCATAGTTGTCTGCGTCTGGCAATGACATCTCTATATAGGAGTGATAGTTGTTGGGTACTGGCACTGACATCTCTATAGAGGAGCCATAGTTGTCAGCGGCTGGCACTGACATCTCTATATAGGAGTGATATTTGTCGGTGGCTGGCACTGACATCGCTATATAGCAGTCATAATTGTGGGCGGCTGACACTGACATCTCTGTTCATTTACAAGGTTTATTAAAAGCAGAACGTGACTCTTCAAAAAAAAGAAGCAAAAAAAGTTCCCAGCTGATAGATTAAACCCATTACTGCGTCTATACCCGGCAGATGTGGAATGTTGTGCAAACATTTCATCTGTACATGAAGTTAATTTGCATAAATTCAGACCGTTCGGCATCGTAAATTAACTCGCAATATTCAACTACTCTACAAGACCAAAAAATACGAGGACACCTAAACATTTTCCTTATAAGAGTTTACATCTAAGACTGTGGGAAAGAGTATGGAGGTGGACTCTACTCTTCTAGAAAATTTGGGATATTTGTGCCATTTATGTAGCTCCAGAAAACCCTTTAATTTGCCGGTGAAGTTGAATGACAAGGTATTGGTAGAATCAGAAGAATCATGAGACACCATAGTAGGACATAACATCAGTAATAGAGATGAGCGAACCGGGTTTGGGTTTGAGTTCATCCGAACCCGAACGTTCGGTATTTGATTAGCGGGGGCTGCTGAAGTTGGATAAAGCTGTAAGGTTGTCTGGAAAACATGGATACAGCCAATGACTATATCCATGATTTCCACATAGCCTTAGGGCTTTATCCAACTTCAGCAGCCGCCGCTAATCAAATGCCGAACGATCGGGTTCGGATGGAGTCGGGCATGCTCCAGGTTCGCTCATCTCTAATCAGTAACAGTTGGTGAACACTGGGAGATCTGGGGCATAAAAAAATAAATCTGGGTCATATGCAATGCAATTGTTCCACTTTTGCCTAAGGGCTTTGTCCTGTCCGACTGTCTTCACTGTCCGGCTCGCTCACATCATAAGATCCATTGTAAGTCCAAGGAGGTTGTCTCATACAGTGAGATGGAGACGAAGAGAGCGAGCTGAGTGAAGCTTCTCCTGGTTTTTTTTTAAAGAGGGGAGGGAGTTTCTGACATATCAAAAAAAATTTCTAATGACAGTGGCCCTTTAAGAGGACTTGTCATGACTATGTTACTGAAGGTTGATGTAAGTTTAGAAAGGACTACTTACTGTCCATGTTATTGGCTGGGTTCACACTGAGGAATTCTGGAGAAAAGTTTTCTGCTTGAAATTCCTCACCTATTCAGCTCTGGCGGAATAGGAGCACAATTTAAGCGGAATGCAAGCAGAATTTCAAGCAGAATTCAAGCCCTATTGACTCCTATAGGATTCCTCTAGCGGAATCCGCCCAAAGGCCCCGTTCACACTGAGCAAGAATGGCGGAAGTCCGCGATGGACCTCTCCGCCGCGGAATCCCGCCATGCTCAGTGTCCTGCTTTCTGTAAATGAGAGGGCGCGTGCTCCTCCGCTCTCCGCTAAAAGAAGTGTCATGTCCTTTCTTTGAGCGGAGAGGGGAGGAAGCATGCGCGTGTGCGCCCTCTCATGCACTCGAAGCAGGACACTGAGTACGACGGGATTCCGAGGCGGAGAGGTCCGCTGCAGACTTCCGCCGTTCTTGCTCAGTGTGAACGGGGCCAAAGAATTAACATGTCAATTCTTCGGGCGGAAAGCGGATCTGTGGTGAAAATTTCAGCACGGAAATTCCTCTGTGTGAACAAATAAGTGGAAAGCCCATTAAAGCCAATGTACATTCACAATGTTCATTCTTTATGGGCGGAATTACAGACGGAATCTGCCTGAAAATCTGCGAGAATTCCTCAGTGTGAACCCAGCCTTCACGAGGATATCTACGAATGAGCTGCACAGAACAATATAAGTGATACATCATTCTGTTCAGCTTCTCTGTCACTAGTTTATGCTACCCTGAGATAGGACACCACAAACCAACTGATAGGGTCTCTTTAAAGATTACCATTACCTTCAAGAAGCTGTGCCCATGAAAAGAACACACCCAACTGCCCAAATGTAAAGCAACACCTCTAAGGATCAAATATCTATTGCACCCTTGTCCAAGGAAAGTGTTACAGCTCTCGAGGCTTGGTACTGTGCAGTGTTATCTGGCTTTACCATGAAAATCCAGCCATGACATGCCAAACATACAAGTCTTTAGTATAAATAAAGAGACTCCTTATTAGTTGGATTTTCTTTTAGAAGGAGTTAGTAGAGATGCGCGAGCACTAAAATACTCGAATGCTCGTTATTTGTGTTGAGTATTTTTCAATACTCTAATGCACAAGCAACAAACCCTATTAAAGTCAATGGGAGACGTGAGCATTGATGGAAACACAAAGGAAATGGAACAGGAACAGCAGAGGGAGCATGCATGGACTCCCAGACCGCTGTACTAGCTGTATACTGGACCACTATTAGACTGAGAAGACCATCTAGTACTGGTATATTGATATCACTAGTCCTAAAAAGCACTTTTCAAAATTGTGGATTAATCCTAGTTCACCTACTGTGTAATCCAATAACAAATATAACGTATATAATAACTAATAAAATAGCATATAACTGTAGTAGAGTTTACAACTGTGTATACTAGCTATATACCAGTACCAGTATACTGTACCACTGTTAGTAAACTGTATAATACTGGTATATTGTATGTAATATTTTTTTTAGGTTGGTGTCACAGTGAGAGTTTTAGTCCTGAAAGGGACTTTTGGGTGCAGGGCAGTATCCTGGTATACAAGAGGAACTCACCTGGATAGAACAAAGCTACCAAGAAGGTCTACGTATTCTATCTCACAGTGCAGGTAAACGGGAAGACTCAGACACCTAGCTTCACCCAGATAACCACGGCTGGAGCTTATATCACCCTATTCGGACAGGAGTCTCGACACTGTATACTAGCTATATACCAGTACCAGTATACTGTACCACTGTCAGCATACTGTATAATACTGGTATATTGCATGTAATATTTTTTCGGGGGTGGTATCACAGTGAGAGTTCTAGTCCTGAAAAGGACTTTGGGTGTTTGTTAGCTACTCTTCTACCTAAGTATTAAAACTACTGTAAGCCCTACACCTGCTCTGTCCCTGCCCCAGCAGATCTCCCTCTCAGTTAACAGAACATTAATGAATCAAGCATCAGGTGATCTGGGTCTATATACACCCAGCTCACCTGATGCGGCCAATCCCTGCTAGAGCTGCAGCCAACATGTGCCAGCCCCTTCCTTCCCCGCATGTTTATTGCCTAATTAAAGTCGGGGATGTGAGGAGGAGACTTGCTATTTTACATGAGTACCATGCAAAACTCGTAAGAGTATCAAGTACTTTCGAGTACTGCACTTGAATGAATATATTTGCTCATCTCTAGTAGTAAGAGCCTTCTAATCGCTGCTCTTATGAGATGACTCTGCTTACTGTCCCAGTCTATACAGCAAAACACACCAAAAAAGAGCTACTAAAACCAGGAACCACGTCAGCCTATTTTAGTGCTCCAGGGACCAGTATAAAAACCGAAATATTTCAATATAGTCACATCCAATGTTTATAATAAAAACCTGATGAAATTAATCTGCCATCTTCTCATGATAAATTTCCTCTAAGCCGCCTCCATTACTGTCTGTTCCGTGAGGCTCTGCGTCTGGTAAGCTATTGTAGTCGCCATCTGCCTATCGCCAGCCACATGGTACAAATCCTTTAAATGTCAATCATTCTTATCACCGCCATTTATTTATAAACATGCGGCATATTCTCCCGTCCAGGTACAGTCAGGGAGTCATAATCACCCGGGCCGTAAAGATAAAGAGCCGCGCTCGGCGCATACGTGAGCGTCAGGAACAGAGGCGGCTCCCTCGCTCAAGACGGCAAACAGAGACTTGTAAAATGAAATCTATGCAGAGGTAACACTTATTTTTTATTACCTGCACCACATGGAGCTCGATGAATATTCATGAGGACGACCATCTTAGTTATTTGCATCTGTCTAAATATGTATGCTGGATTTGCATATTTATTGCACCCCAACTGTTGATGGCTTATATATAAATGATTAATAGTAATGATGGAAGGAGTCGTTTCACTATGACCTTAGCCACAAAGACACCGGGCTGTGTGTCGTCTCCTTGCATGGAGAGGACAGGGACTTTCCTGGCTCATATATATACTATATTTAGGAATGTATATGTAATGTATATGATCAACCTGTAATTTTTATTTAGTTTGTTTATAGGGTACTGTAGAATGTACCGAATGTATTATAAGGCGTATATGCCATAGAATCTAATCAGACTATACAGCATTGGGACTGGGGTGGAGGTGAAAACACCAACACTCTTACCGCAATTTTTAGGTTTGTCAATGATCTCCCTCCATTCTATGTAGAGCACAAGTTAACACCTGGTCCTTACTTCCAAACCATACCCCAAAAACTGATTTTCTTTAAATATGTAAACCCTAGTGGCCTGTGTCCAGAGCTCTCGTTCTCCGAACCAAATCAGGAAAGAGATCCCTCCACTTCTGGAATGGGATGGAGTACGGAGAGTTAGAAGAATTGGCACCAGAAGATTGCTCTCATATCTATCTATCTCCTATCCGTGGTGTCCCACCATGGATGTTCTTTCTTGTACACCTGTCACAAAAGCTCCTTATTTCAGGTTAAGTGATGATGAAGGTAATTTGTAGTTTCACCACAAGATGTCAGTATTTTATATGTATGCTCTTATGTGTTGCACAGCTGAAGATAACAAAGGGTTACTGTTTTATATGTACCATGTGCTTTTCCTGACCTATGAGAAATGTTATTTCTTTCTAGCCTTTCACTCTTCTTCCTTTCTTTGCACACATTCCTTTCCACCACCCACAGGGTCCCTTGCATAACCCTGTAGGAAGTAGTCACCTGTGGGAGGAGGTGTAGCGTCAGTTCTACTCAGATTCTCATGGTAGGAGGACACACAGAGCAGACATCCCTGCTGTAGCCAATCCAGGGCCTGGCTCTGCCAGGACCCTAGTTCGGGACAAGTTCAGTTCAGATAGTGTGTTCAGTCAGTTGAGTCTAAGACACGTGTATGCAGAAGCAACTAGAGACACTTAGGGGGAGATTTATCAAACATGGTGTAAAGTAAAAGTGGCTCAGTTGCCCCTAGCAACCAATCAGATTCCACCTTTCATTTTCCAAAGAGTCTGTGAGGAATGAAAAGTAGAATCTGAGCTAGTTTCACTTTACACCATGTTTGATAAATCTCCCCCTTAGTTCTTTCAGTCTATCTACTATATCTATTATGCAGTGCTAGACACTACAAAGGTAGAAGAGTCGGGGATTATCCTAGTCCACATCATAAACAAGTCTAAAAAGTGCAGAGCAGTATCCTGGTATACAAGAGGAACTAATCTGGATAGAACAAAGCTACCAAGAAGGTCTACGTATTCCATCTTGCAGTGCAGGTAAATGGGAAGACTTGGACACTTAGCTTCAATCAGATAACCACGGCTGGGGTTTATATCACCCTATTAGGATAGGAGACTGGACACTGTAGGGCAGAAGGTTGTCAGACTATGGTCTATACACGGGTACAAGTAAACTTCTTACTTTCAAGTATCTCTTCAAGTTCCAGGAGAGCACAGTACTACATTGGGTTGGGATTTCTTTGACAAACTCCTCTCCTCTACACTGTTCTACTCTGTTTCCAACTCTTCAAGCACCGCTACAACTACCTCTACCCTATTCTACACCTTCAAGCATCTCTGCAGAACAAACAAGTTTAAGAGCTAAAGTCTGTACAAAGATTTATCTATTAGCTGCCAAAGTGTTTGTATTATCAAGAGACTGGACAGTAAAGCTGTTCTATATTTTCATCACTGGGTCATCTTTTGATCCGCACTAGCACCTACTGTATACACATTAGCCGAACACCTCGGGTCATTTCACCCCTTTCTGTGGGTGGCAGTACCGATAGTTCAGGTGGGTCAATTGCCACTCAAGACTACCCTGAGAAGGGACCCATCACAATCCGGTTGGTCACCAACCATTTGGGGAACATTACAGACCGGCCACACTAAAACAGCTACCAACATCACACCTGTGTGCTGGACTATCAATGGCGTCACAACACTACCATCACTGGTGGAGTACTGCAGTGACATACCACTATCTATCTATCTATCTATCTATCTATCTATCTACCCTTTTTCCCCTTCATTCCTACTGGGGGGGACAAACATATGTAATAGGTGGAATTGCCTACCTAATTGGGAACCATACCCGCCCAATGGGGGGGACCTGCCTACTGGCAAGGACATACCTGACTACTCTGGACATGTACCTCCATAATAGGGGAACCATCTACTAGTTACCTATTGGGGGGGGGGGTAAAAATGCATGACTATCTACCTAATGAAGGAACTACCTACCAGGAAACCATACCTGCCTAATGGGAGAACTCTGGCAAAATAAGACAATTTGGTCTGCTCTAGAGATGAGCGAACCCAACCCGATCGTTCGGCATTTGATCAGCAGTGGCTGCTAAAGTTGGATAAAGCTCTAAGGTTGTTTGGAAAGCATGGATACAGCCAATGACTATATTCATGTTTTCCACATAGCCTTAGGGCTTTATCCAAGTTCAGGAGCCAAATGCCGAACGATTGGGTTCGGATAGACTAAAGCATGCTAAAGGTTCGCTAATCTCTAGCCTGCTCTCCTACAACACCATTTGCACTAGGCAGGAGCACATTGCCATGGCTGAAATTGGAAACACACAAAAAGTGTGAGCTGTTGCACTTTTTGTCTTTTTGTGTGTTTGCAATTTCAGTGTATGGCGTTGTACGAGAGCTGTCTAAATCTGTCTTTTTTGTTTGTGTTCCAGACCGGAAAAGAGTGGGGGTGGGGGGGGGCTGCCTCTTCTTGGTTGTGCACTCCACCAATCCCACCCAAGTAGTTATTATAATTTCTAGTATTAGATGGATCCTGCATGCCCAGAGCATAGGCTTATTATATGCCATGGAGAGGCCATAGTACAGTGGAGGTTCCATCCGGGGCATGAGCATTTACGATGGTGGGGTGGTTTACACTATTTTCAAATGGTAACTAAGAGCCTCATTATTTTTATGGAGATTTTTTTTTAGCAGCCGGGGGGCTGCCTTTAGCGATTTTCATATCTGTATATGGTCTGTCTTTTGCCATTAGTGGTGAGCTGTTGCACTAATGGGGGAACTACCATCCTACTGGGGGAAATACCTGCCTACTAGAAGGATATACCTGGACATATCTGCCAAATGGGTCAACTATCTACCTACTGGGGGTCATGCTTGCCTACTGGGCGGACATACAGTACCTGCCTACTGGGGAGATATACTTTCTACTGAGAAGACATGCCTACATAATAGGGGAACTACCTATTTACTGGGGGACATACCTACCTTTTGGAGGAAATACTTGTCTATTGGGGGGGCATATATACCCTACTGAGGACCAACTCATTTACTCACTTTAACTGCAACGGTCACAGTTGGCATGGGTGTTACAAAAATAAGACCCCTAAGATGGTAGTGGGTGGTGGACGTCGTCTAGTGGTCTGAGTCATGTGTAGAAGAACAGGGAATGAGAACAATGATCAAAGAAGATAGCCTTGGGAAACTGGTATCATTGTCCCGTCCCACCATTGAGGGATAGATCCAGAATTTGCCCTGGGGTCCATGGCACTCTAATTAGTTTGGTGATCTTGCCACTGGGAGTCGTCACCCCTTGGCAACAGGTTCTCCTTCCCTGGAGGGATATTTGGGTATCTCTAGTTATGCCCCGCTATCTATCTATCTATCTATCTATCTATCTATCTATCTATCTATCTTCATCTTCCCATCTTTCCTCTATCTACCATTTGTCTATCACCTATCGATCTGTCTTTTTAACGTCTCTCCCATCACTCTCTTCTAGTTTTTTATTTGTCCACAATCGCCCACCGCAGTGAATACCCTTTGTCATCTCTCTAACTCTCCATTATAGACGGACTTAGTTTAGCCGTGTTTGTTGTTTTGTTCACAACGCTCTATTGTTCTCACTTCCATCACTTCTGCTCGGATGATGGAGGAAGTGGGGGAATCTTCCATGGAGCCTGGCGGTGTGCGGTCTGTAGAAGAGACGTGACCTCGCTGCCCACTACACATTGTGCTTCCACTCTCCATCCCATTCACCTGACGCCATCTCTGTGAAGGGCACTCGCACTTACATAAAGGGAAGACGTGGAGGGGAGGACAATGCCGAGTTGAATGGTGAGCGGCTGGAATACTCGTCCTATAGTTATAGTTCTATTGACCTGACCAAAGGCAATCACATCCCCAGTAAAACATTTGGCAATTATTGTCTATGTCTGAGAAGGGGAAAATAAATTGCATATTGACTTTCGTAATAGCAATTAAGATTCCTCCCCGGATCCCTTAGTCGGCATCCATTCCACCAGTGTATGGTAATGTTATATGCTTCCCATATGGTTATTGCTATTATCTCTTACTTCCAGAAGAGGTTAGTGCCTGCAGGATGAAGCATTGAAGTAATCACCCGGAACGTTAAGTCAAAACATGCAGGATGCTAAAGGTTCAGCCCCCCAGCCAAGCTGGAGATGTCTAATAATCTCGCCTCAGCTCAGATAGAGTGCTCGCTGCATTCCTTTTATTTCTTCCTATTGCCTGTAGCATAATGCATTTCAACCAGGGCTGGCATCAGCACAGAGATTACCGGGGCAAGTGTTGGGGCCCCAGCGCCTCCAGGGGCCCAGAGAGAGAGAGAGGGGCCCAGTTTTCTGATGTTCAGTCTGCTCATTGTAGTACAGGTAGAGCGCTGAACATCAGAAGACAGAGAAGGATCAGGATCTGTGAGCGTTCTGCACAGAGAGAGTGAGAGAGATAAGGACCTGATCACATGACCCGCAGGTCCCAGCCCCACAAAGAGGTAGAGGAAGAAGAATGAGCTGTAAGTGTTGTGTGTGCGTGTGCGTGTCAGTCAGTAATATGTGTGTGTTTCAGTCAGTAATATCATAGCTCCCAACCGTCCCGTTTTCCGCGGGACAGTCCCGTTTACGGGGTGCTGTCCCGCGGTCCCGGAATGGCACCCAGTGTCTTGCATTATATGTTGCCCCACCAAAAAAACAATAAACCAGTAACTCACCTGTCCGCCGGCCCCAGCAGCTCCTCTCCCGTCATCCTCCCCGTCCCAGAGCGCGCACTCCCATCATCCTCCGGGGCGGGCAGTGGGGTATACAGACACTGACTGTGCCGGAAGCCTTTATCATGAATCACTTCCGGTACAGTCAGTGTCTGTATACCCCGCTGCCCGCCCCAGAGGATGACGGGAGTGCGCGCTCTGCTGTGAGAGGAGCTGCTGGGAACGGCGGACAGGTGAGTTACTGGTTTATTGTTTTTCTGGTCAGGCCACACAAATGGGGGGATTGGCTACTATGTGGGGCGCTATATGGGGGATTGGCTACTATGTGGGGGGATTGGCTACTATGTGGGCACTATATGGGGGATTGGCTACTATATGGGGTGCTATATGGGGGATTTGCTACTATATGGGGGGATTGGATTCTATGTGGGGCACTATATGGGGGGATTGGCTACTATGTGGGGCACTATATGGGGGGATTGGCTACTATGTGGGGCACTATATGGGGGGATTGGCTACTATGTGGGGCGCTATATGGGGGATTGGCTACTATGTGGGGCAATATATGGGGGGATTGGCTACTATGTGGGGCACTATATGGGGGCATTGACTACTATGCGGGGCACTATATGGGGGCATTGGCTACTATGTGGGCACTATATGGGGATTGGCTACTATGTGGGGCACTATATGTAGCATTGGCTACTATATGGGGGATTGGATTCTATGTGGGGCACTATATGGGGGATTGGCTACTATGTGGGGCACTATATTGGGGGATTGGCTACTATGTGGGGCACTATATGGGGGGATTGGCTACTATATGGGGCACTATATGGGGGATTGGCTACTATATGGGGGCATTGGCTACTATGTGGGGCATATATGGGGGGATTGGCTACTATGTGGGGCACTATATGGGGCATTGGCTACTATGTGGGGCATATATGGGGGCATTGGCTACTATGTGGGCACTATATGGGGCATTGGCTACTATGTGGGGCATATATGAGGGCATTGGCTACTATGCGGGGCACTCTATGGGGGATTGGCTACTATGTGGGGCACTATATGGGGATTGGATACTATGTGGGCACTATTGGGGGGATTGGATACTATGTGGGGCACTATAATGGGGGATTGGATACTATATCGGGCATTTTTGGGGGGATTGGATACTATATCGGGCACTATTCAGTCAGCAGCATGTGGTGACTGTAGGGGAGTGGCTATGGAGGGTCGCTATGGGGGCGTGGCTATGGAGGGTCGCTATGGGGGCGTGGCTATGGAGGGTCGCTATGGGGGCGTGGCTATGGGGACCACGGCGCACATGTCCCTCTTTGCTCTTTGCAAAAGTTGGGAGGTATGGTAATATGTTTCAGTCAGTAATGTGTGTGTCAGTCAGTAATGTGTGTGTTAGTAATGTGTGTGTCAGTCTGAATGTGTGTACAGCAGTCTATAATGTGTGTGTCAGTCAGTAATGTGTATGTGTGTGTGTGTGTCAGTCAGTAATGTGTGTGTTAGTAAGGAGTGTGTGTTAGTCAGCAATGTGTGGGTGTCATTCAGTAATGAATGTGTCAGTAAGTGTGTCTGTCAGTCACTAATATGTGTCAGTCAGTAATGTGGGTGTGTGCCATTTAGTAATGTGTGTGTGTGTGTCAGTCAGAATGTGTGTACAGCAGTCAATAATGTGTGTGTCAGTTAGTAATGTGTGTGTCAGTCAGTAATGTGTGTGTGTGCCATTTAGTAATGTGTGTGTCAGTCAGTAATGTACTGTATGTGTCAGTCAGTCAGTAGTGTGTGTCAGTCAGTAATAAGTATGTCAGTGTGTGTGTGTCAGTAATGTGTGTTTCAGTCAGTAATGTGTGGGTCAGTCAGTAATATGTGTGTGCCATTTAGTAATGTGTGTGTCAGTCAGTAATGTATGTGTCAGTCAGTCAGTAGTGTGTCAGTCAGTAATAAGTATGTCAGTGTGTGTGTGTGTCAGGAATGTGTGTGTCAGTCAGTAATGTGTGGGTCAGTCAGTAATGTGTGTGTGCCATTTAGTAATGTGTGTGTCAGTCAGTAATGTGTATGTGCCATTTAGTATTGTGTGTGTCAGTCAGAATGTGTTTACAGCAGTAAATAATGTGTATGTGTGTGTCAGTCAGTAATGTGTGTCAGTCAGTAATACGTATGTCAGTGTGTGTGTGTCAGTAATGTGTGTGTCAGTCTGTAATGTGTGGGTCAGTCAGTAATGTGTGTGCCATTAAGTAATGTGTGTGTCAGTTAGTAATGTGTGTGTCAGTCAGTAATGTGTGTGCCATTTAGTAATGTGTGTGTCAGTTAGTAGAGTGTGTGTCAGTCAGTAATGTGTGGGTCAGTCAGTAATGTGTGGGTCAGTCAGTAATGTGTGTGTGCCATTTAGTAATGTGTGTGTCAGTCAGTAATGTGTGTGTCAGTCAGTAATGTGTATGTGCCATTTAGTATTGTGTGTGTCAGTCAGAATGTGTTTAGAGCAGTAAATAATGTGTATGTGTGTGTCAGTCAGTAATGTGTGTCAGGAAGTGTGTGTATGTGTATGTTAGTGGTGTCTCAGTGACTGTGCATAGTGGATGTATGGATGAGTACCCCTTTAAAGAAACCATGTAGTGGGGGTCATCTGCTCAAGATCAACCTGTTTTGGCCACAGTAGAAAAGGTTACAAAGAGTGTCTCCTGCTCTGGGTTACAGCAGCTTGGCTCCCATTAAGTAAATAAGAAGGGAGATGCAGTAACCCAGTAAGGCCACTACACAATGCATGGAGCTGTCCACTTCCTTTTATACTTCCATCTACATACAGAAACTGTGATTCTGACAAAAAAGTTGATTGGTGGGGTACCGGTTGTCAGTGTCCGATTAATGTAATATTGACAATCTACTCTAAGGATAGGCCATTAATACATATACATATACTGTATGTTTTCTTTACCTGCTTCACTGGTCCGGATGACTCGGGATGGGATGCTGGGATCTCCGGTTCCAATGCTATTAGTGGCTACTACTCGAAACTCATATTCCACCCAGGGATTCAGATCGACTGCCATGGCTGATTCCATGTCTCCACTTATAATGTCTGGAACTGTCCAAGAGAGAAGAAACAATTGATAAACTAGCAGCAAGTAGTAGCAGATAGTATATAGCATCTGAACTTGTTTAGTCAAGAGGCTCCATGTGGTTGTGTTCAAACCTCCTGTGGACCTAAAGGGGGCGCCTCTCCACCAAAATATTTCACTTTGACCCCAATCTGGTTGTAGTGTGGATTGCAGCCTGCCTTTGCTGTTGGCATATCACGATAATATATTGCATTTGAGAAAGTTATTTCCTTTGTAGATTTGTAATTTATTTGTATTTAAAAATCAGAAGTCTTCCAGTACTTGTCAGCTGCTGTATGTCCTGCAGAAAGTGGTGTATTCTTTCCAGTCTGACACAGTGCTCTCTGCTGCCACCTCTGTCCATGTCAGGAACTGTCCAGAGCAGGAAAGGTTTTCTATGAGGATTTGCTGCTGCTCTGGACAGTTCCTGACATGGACAGAGGTGGCAGCAGAGAGCACTGTGTCAGGCTGGAAAAAATACACCACTTCCTGCAGGACATACATCAGCTAATAAGTACTGGAAGTCTGACAATTTTAAAAAGAAGTAAATTACAATTCTAACTATTATAACAATTATAACTTTCTGAAACCAGTTGATTTAAAAGATTTTTATGCCAGAGGTACCCCTTTAATTAAAGAGAAATAAATGTCGACATATCTGGACAATCCATCTATACACCCCTCACATTTCTAATTCAGCATAGTGCAAACTACTTTGAGTCTCCCCCTCTTGCCCCATCACACACACAAAGACACACACTGTAGCGGCAGGATTAAAAATGTTTTTTTTTTTTTTGGGGGGGGGGGGGGTCCTATTCAAGTTTCTTTCTTTTTTTTTTTTTTTTTAGTTCTTCAAAAAATTTTGAAGTTTTACTATACTGAAATTTCCCAGATCAGAATTTTCATCTATAAAGGAAAGCAGCTATAAAGAGCGTCTCCCACTTTGGAGGACCCAACATGCCCATCCATGACATGAGCTGCCTACTGGTTTCAATGGTCTCCGTGTAATTCTTCATTTTTGCCTGTGGGGGCACTTTAGGGAAGCTGAGCACTTTCTACTAGTTTCTCCCGCAGGTTAGAGCTGATCGCCAAGATCCCAGGGACACTAAGCTTAATGATCCTCGAATTTTTAGGGTATTACTGTCCATTTAGAGGGGTACTCCAGCGAAAATCTTTTTCCTTCAGATCAACTGGTTTCAGAAAGTTATATAAATTTTTAATTTAATTGTATTTAACAATCTTGAGTCTTCCAGTAATTATCAGCTGCTGTATGTCCTGTAATAATAATAATAATAATAATAATAATATTAATAATAATAATAAAAAATAATAATAATATATATATATATATATATATATATATATATATATTTTTTTTTTTTTTATAGCGCCAACAGATTTCACAGCGCTTTTTCTACGCATACAGTACAGAGGTACAGGGAATGTTGTTTTTATCCAATCTGACAGTGCTCTCTGCTGCCACCTCTGTCCATGCCAGGAACTGTCCAGAGCAGGAGAGGTTTTCTATGCGGATTTGCTGCTGCTCTGGACAGTTCCTGACATGGACAGAGGTGGCAGCAGAGAGCGCTGTGTCAGACTGGAGAGAATACACCACTTCCTGCAGGACATACAGCAGCTGATAAGTACTGGAAGACTGGAAATTTTTAAATAGAAGTGAAATACAAATCTATATAACTTTCTGAAACCAGTTGATTTGAAAGAAAAATATTTTAGCTGGAGTACCCCTTTAAAAGGAGAACTTCAGATTCAAAACGTGAAGCGAGTAAATTCATGAAAATCCTCCCAACTTGTAAAATATGCCTTTAATATAAGAAGCCATAAAGAGCTTGGTAGGGGCAGGTAGCGCGGTGCTTTAATCCATTTTGTTTTCTACATAATGTTATTACATCCCAGACAGATTATATTAGTTTCAGCAATAAAAGTGAGAAAGCTCGGCAGTCACTTGGCTCCGGTGTTATTTATATAAAGCCTTTCGGGTGGCGTGAACCTCCCATTATTCCTTTTCCGTAAGAGCCTGATGGCTGGAGGCATTTGGGCTTGTGATCCAATTTTGGAAGTGTTGATACATCGGCAATTTATTGCTTCAGGTGGCGATAAACAGTGTGCGCCACACCGCGAACCTTCCCCATCACTGTAAACAGCGCGCAAGCAGCCGAGCGGCAAATATATCACAGCTACGGAGGAACCTGAGCTGACAAAAGAACTACGGTGTTTGCCGAGTCTGGAAGCCAAAGTCACAAGTCAGATCACAGCTATGGAGGTTAGAAGATCTAACTTAAATAGTATATAGAGGAATGGTATATAGTCTATAGACACAGTGAGGTGTGAATGCATTGAAAGGACAGGTGTCAGAAAGTTATACAGATTTGTAAATTACTTCTATTTAAAAATCTCCAGTCTTCCAGTACTTATTAGCTGCTGTATGTCCTGCAGGAAGTGGTGTATTCTTTCCAGTCTGACACAGTGCTCTCTGCTGCCACCTCTGTCCATGTCAGGAACTGTCCAGAGCAGGAGAGGTTTTCTATGGGGATTTGCTACTTCTCTGGACAGTTCCTGACATGGACAGAGGTGGCAGCAGAGAGCACTGTGTCAGACTGGAAAGAATACACCACTTCCTGCAGGACATACAGCAGCTGATAAGTACTAGAAGACTGGAGATTTTTAAATAGAAGTATTTTACAGTAATTTTACTTTAATGCTGACTTAAAATCATTTTTTTTTAAATCTTTTCTCCAGAGTACCCCTTTAAATGCATTTAGACCTCACTATGTCTATGGGCTTATGTCTCGTGCATGGAGCAGGGGCAAAGTGCACTCAGCCACTTACTTCTTCCCATTCTATATAACAGGTATACGTTAAAGAGGTTTTTCAACTATAGATATTTCCTAAATAGATTTCCCACTTTTTAGAAAAAAAATAAATAAAAATTGGCATCCCTTTGAAGGGATAGGTCACCAACAGGAGGATTTCCTGTAAAAATAATGTACTGAGCCAAAGATCTCAACACCTTTTAACATGTACTGGTGGTGGTGCTAATTTAGTGCAGCTCCCATTGACGTAATTGAAGCCATTGACGTAAGTCACGGCCATTACACCTTGTACATAACTGGGGCTTTGACCATTGTGTTTGCTCCTGGTGCCGCAAGTGTGCAGATCAGCTGATCAGCTAATGGCAGGGGGGCTGTGTGTTGTCACCCCACTGATCAGCTATTGGCTTGTCCGGTAAGTAAATCACCATGGGTTTTCCCACTTCCCCAAAAAAGGGCCAATGGTGGCCAAGAGAAAACCATTAAATTCTATGGAATTTAGAAACAGTCAAGTGCCTACACATGACCTTGGCCTTATTTTCTCAACAGGTGGGAGTCCCAAAGTGGAGACAATGACCTATTACATCTTTATGATTTATCCTATAAAAGTGAAATCATCAATGGTACCAGGAGGCAATGGCACATGCAGATATGTGACGGATTAGGGCAGGAGGTTCAGATGAAGGTCAAGCAGTACGGGTTGGCAACAGGATAGGCAAACGGTACAGAAGGTGTAGGGCAGGTAGGCGCAGTCCAAGGAACAGGCACAGATACATGGAATAGCAGACACAGGAAAAATCCCTTTGCTTAGGAACACAAGAAACCAACAACACTCAGGCAAGAATGGATGGGTGGAGCAACTTTAAATACGTGCTGAAGATCTAAGATCTAAGAAAGCGAGTGAGCCCATGCTCTAGAGGACAGAGGAGGAACTGCAGCGGTGTTGGTAGCAAAGAGTCCGAGCCGGGTGGAGAGAGGAAGCTGGGGGACGCACTCTACGGTGGACCGAACAAGGGCAGACAAGACTGGGCCACCGGCAGTGATCACACACATGACTCTTCAGGGCAATTGGAGCAATTTTATTTTAGACCCGAATCGAGTATAATTGGACCGGAAATGAATTTCAGGTCTTTGGCTCATCTCTAACCACGCACGTAATATTTTCCGTTTTCACCTTCTACTCTTCCAAACAAAAAATTGGAATCTCGACTAGAAGAAAGAATTCATCCCACGCCCTCACCCCGCTTCATATTTCAACGATTTTTTTTTTCTATAAATATGACTTGACCTACATTTACATTGAACGTCCACAGACACATCAAGGTTTTCTTGCCCCTCGTTCGAAAACGATGAAAGCAGAAATCCTTGAAGGTTTGGAGATGGATGTCATTGTTATACATGCGGCATCCTATTAAATGCACCGGCTTCCGTGTAATAAAGTGTGACTGCAAATTAGGCACGGGCTTGGTCGTTTCGGCTGGCGTAATATAGCTGCGGATTAGGTACGCGGTCCGGTTTGCTTATCGCATGGTCTAGAAGCTTTATTCTAATGATACATCGAAATTTCCTCTATAATGATGCACGCCTGTCAGTGCACTTTTATAAAAAATAGCCATGCCAGCTACATTTCTCTCCGTCCCTACGGGGGATTCTTGTTAACCATCTGCTATTGTATCCTATCAAAAGACAGGGAAGAATTGTAGCTGCAGATACTGTATGGAGGTTGTGCAATTAATTTTCTTCTAGGCACGGGTAGTAAGCCTTGCTTGAGCAATTCATTCTCATTAAGTTAGCCGCGAGATGACAATCGAAGATGAATGGAAGAAAAAAAAAATTGCTTTTACTTGTGGCCTACTTCTATGGCGCGGGGTAAATAAGAGCCATGATGAAAAATTGATTTACAAAATAAATACTAATAAAAAAAAAAAAAAAAGGGGTGATCAGAAACACGTCGGCAATTGTATCTTTACCCGTGTAAAAAATAAAATAATACGGCTGCCGGTGGCTTTATTCCATTTGTTTCTGTTTACCGTGTCTGCTATGAAATACAATGTTTGCGTTTTTCATAATCTACTCTGTATAATTTGTGTCGACTGCGGTCAGATGGACGCTACACGCATAGGAATGGAAGAAAACAGGAGAAAGGGGTTAATGAGGCACTAAGAATAATTTGTATACTCACCTACCCTGAGCCACCACAGGTGCCACATCGAAACTTTTTTTTTAAAAGACCTTTCTTAAAGGGGTTGGTCACTTTATAGTAAAATAGTTCAGTGTAAAGTATTAGTAAGTGTTCTCACTGTATATACTGACAACAGCTCCCTGTGTTCTCACTGTATATACTGACGGCAGCTTCCTGAGTACCTCATAGAGCTAAAATCAGACTCCCCTTCTCCAGGCTGTGCTGCCCTGCTCTGTGGTGATTCTGTCCATAAGGGTATACTGTATGCACATGGAGTAATTGTCACCGAGGAATCTGCCGCTTGTCCCTGCGCACTCCTGCTTCCCTCTCTGTTGGGTCCATTATATGCTTAAAGCGAATCGGTACCCACAATCTGACCCCTCCCCCAAACCACTTGTACCATCGGATAGCTGCTTTTAATCCAAGATCTATCCTGGGGTCCGTTCGGCAGGGGATGCAGTTATTGTCCTAAAAAACAACTTTTAAACTTGCAGCCCTGAGTCAAACGGCCGTGGCCTAGAATATCTGTGCCCTAACTTTGCACCACCCCTCCGTCCCTCCTCCTCACCTTCTTCATCATTAGGAATGCCGCTGGAACATTTTCTCCTGTCTGAACACTGCACAGGTGCTTTAACAATCCAGCCCATGTGCAGTGCTCACACAGGTGATGAATAGTAGAAAATCTGCCTGGAGCATTCTAATGATGAGGAGGGCGGGGAGGAGGGATGGAGAGGTTGTGCTAGCCTAATGCACAGACCACGGCCGTTTGACACAGGGCTGCCAGTTTAAAAGTTGTTTTTAGGACAATAACTGCATCACCTGCCGAACGGACCCCAGGACAGATCTTGGATTAAAAGCAGCTATCCGATTAACCAGTGGTTTGGGGGGGTACAGATTGTGGGTACAGAGTCGCTTTAAGTGGATTTTATCGTCCGCGTGGGCACAGCTCGAGCGGCAGAATTTGCAGGAACTTTTCTGCACAGATTCCTCAGTGTGAACCCACCCATACACAGGTTGTATGATTCACACCCCCACCCTCACCCTCCCTGGCCTAAGTTCTCCCCTCTCAGTACACACATACATAGGCTGTATGGTTCACTCCCCCACCCTCACTCTGTCTGCCCTGAGTTCTCCTTTAAATTTCCCCCTATATTTAAAGTTTCATAGTAAAGAGTTATATATTTTTCCGAGTCATCAGATTTCTAAATCTTGTTAATTTTCCTAATGAATCACAGATTCCACGGATAAACCCATGTGTGCCGCTAAACCCCCTGATCTGCATGTACGGGAAGGAAGCTGATCCGCGGAGATTACAGGCATTAGATGGGCCGCACTTGCTTCCGAGCCTCCGAGACTTTTAGTCGGATTCTTAAGTTTATATCGGGGATCAGATTCATTAAGTAGATTAAAAAAGATAATCTATGATTTATTATGGCCTATAATCTTGTTCTAGCTTCTTAAAGCGATACGACCAATAAGCTATCCCCTCACCTTACATTAGATGGATGTCACTGCTGCCTATGAGCCGCTCCTCTGCCTGCTCCCTATGGGAGAAATTAGCTCATGTTCATAGACAATCCTATTGTTTCTCCCTCTCAGCAGCACCGGAGGTGTTTACCAGCCGTTCTTCATCCGTCCCTCCATGGGGAGGCTCAGGCTTTGGTCATGGTCAAAATAGCTCACATGTCCAACAGCTTCCACCAAGGAATAAAATATATTACATGGGAAAGAAGAATCCAGGTTCATCCTCGAATATACAAGGAAAAAGATCTATAATGCAAGGACCTGAGGTCACCGGGGGATCCGAGAGGGGAGATGTGTAAGGTCAGAACCTGAAGAACAGAGCTTTATCATAGGGAGAGCTCATTGTCTCTCAGTGTATATATATATATATATATATATATATATATATATATATATATATATATATATATATTCTGTATATAGCAGGGATTGGGACTTACCAGTCTTCACAGTCTGCCAGCCTAAGGAGAAGGGGCTGCGGGCTTGTAGATTGTAATACAGTATGGGACTGTGGTTGTCAGCGCCCGGACTCCAGGACAAGGTGGCGGTACTCTCCGTAATCTCCTCCACAATCACCACCCCTGGGGGGCCCGGAGGACCTGCAAAACAAAGACAAGAAAAATGTAAAAAAAAATGTCTTTCTTTCTATCTATCTATCTATCTATCTATCTATCTATCTATCTCCTATCTATCTATCTATCTATCTATCTATCTATCTATCTATCTATCTCCTATCTATCTATCTATCTATCTATCTATCTATCTCCTATCTATCTATCTATCTATCTATCTATCTATCTCCTATCTATCTATCTATCTATCTATCTATCTATCTATCTATCTATCTATTAACAGTCATCCACGCCCTCCCTCACATTCACGTTATATCAGCCTCCAGTCCACATATCGGTTATCAGCCGCTCTGCCCACCCTCTCACCCCTTTTTTCATGTTTGTTTATAAAGAAGTCACAGCAGGGGGAAATACATTTAAAGAGTTTTGGTGTAATATGGCAGACTTGCACGGTTCTAGTTGGTGGTGGCCTTCTTCCTGGGCTTAGTATTATGGTTAATTTTTTTTTACTTTGGCAAGAGGTCAATGGGGCAGGGCCTCCAGCAGCCATGCCCTAGGCCTGCAGCACCTCACTCCCCGCCTCCCTTCTTTATTGGCATGCCCCTGGGCTGGATGGAGGTGGGGAGAGAGGTACTGCAGGATTAGGGAACAGATGCTCTGGTCCCGCCCTCTTGACTCCCCGCCTCAATATGCTGCCGGAATAAAACTTATTAACCATATCCTCAACCCCAGGAGTAACACCGACCAGACACGACATGATGACAACTAGAGAACGGTACTGGTGGTTTGTGGTGAGTGGCGGCCGCTACAGATTCGCTTTAAGCTGCTGCCAGTTGACGTCCAACACATCCGATCCTTTTCTCCCCCAACATCTGCTATTGGGGAGAAGTAGGAGACCCGTTACTCATCAGATGTTTCAGCATTAATATGAATAGATATTCTCTCGGTATGAAACAGCTAAGGGAAACTCTCTATAGCCTCTCCACAGGAATAATGAAGCATTACACATTTCTCCCCCAACCATATGGTCTGTCCATGTAATTCATGGTCATGTCGGGTCCTCCAGAAAGAGTCACACTCTTTGTAGTCCCTTTCTGCTTTCACTAACCGGGACCTTGTTCTATTAACCCTTAGAGGACTGGGCCAATTTAAATTTTTGCGTTTTTGCATTTTTTCACCTAGAAACCCACATGAGCCCTTATTTTTTGCGTCACTAATTGTACTTTGCAATGACAGGCTGAATTTTTCCATAAAGGACACTGCGAAACCAGAAAGAAATTCAATGTGTGGCGAAATTGAAAAAAAAAAAAAAAAAGATGCATTTCTTTTATTTGGGGGGTATTTTTTTTACACCATTCGCCCTGGGGTAAAACTGACTTGTTGTGCATGTTCCTCAAGACGTTACGATTATAACGATATGTAACATTTATAACTGTGATGGCCTGTAAAAAATTCAAACCATTGTTAACAAATATACGTTCCTTAAAATCGCTCCATTCCCAGGCTTATAGCGCTTTTATCCTTTGGTCTATGGGGCTTTGTCAGGTGTCATTTTTTGCGCCATGATGTTTTCTTTCTATCGGTACCTTGATTGCGCATATGCGACTTTTTGATCGTTTTTTATTAACATTTTTCTGGATTTAATGCAACCAAAAATGCGCAATTTTGCACTTTGGGATTTCTTGGCGCTTACACCATTTACCGTGTGAGATCAGGAATGTGATTAATTAATAGTTCGGGCGATTACGCACGCGGCAATAGCAAACATGTATACTACATATACTAGAAGCCCCCCTGAGGTTAGGGTTATTCCCCCTGGGGTTGGGGTTATTCCCCCTGGGGTTAGGGTTATTCCCCCTGGAGTAAGGGTTATTCTCCCTGGGGTTAGGGTTATTCCCGCTGGGGTTAGGGTTATTCCCCCTGGAGTAAGGGTTATTCTCCCTGGGGTTAGGGTTATTCCCGCTGGGGTTAGGGTTACATCCCCTGGGGTTAGGGTTATATCCCCTGGGGTTAGGGTTATTTCCGCTGAGGTTAGGGTTATTCCCCCCTGGGGTTAGGGTTATTTCCGCTGAGGTTAGGGTTATTCCCCCCTGGAGTTAGGGTTATTCTCCCTGGGGTTAGGGTTATTCTCCCTGGGGTTAGGGTTATTCCCCATGGGGTTAGGGTTACTCCCCCCTGGGGTTAGGGTTATTCCCCCCTGGGGTTAGGGTTATTCCCCCCTGGGGTTAGGGTTAGTCCCCCTGGGGTTAGGGTTATTCCCCCCTGGGGTTAGGGTTATTCCCCCCTGGGGTTAGGGTTATTCCCACTGGGGGACTAATAGTATAAGCACACTGATCTCTCATTGTGATCTATGCTGCATAGTAATACAGCATAGATCGATGAGATCGATGATACGTGCGGCACCCAGGACCGCGGCTGTTCAGAGGGCGGCTGCTGCGCGGCTCCACTCTGAACACCTGTGGGCATCCCTGGACGTACAGGTACGTGCAGGGTTGCCTAAGGGTTAAAGGAGTATTCCACTCAAAAATAACTTTTGATATGTTGCTGCCCATGGTGAGACTAACAATTCCTTCAATACTTTTTATTATCTATTTAGTCTCCTTCCCCCAGTTCTGAGCTGCTGCTTTCTGCTGAAGACTGTCTGTGAGCTTTTCCCTCCATCTCCCCCTCCTCCCCCCTCCCTTCTGAGATGACTGATGTAAACACATCCCCGGCAGGCTTTATCTGCAACATTGAAGCTTCTTTGTATTGATAGGAAGATTATTCTGAGGTCAAGTTGCTGATGAACTCGCTGTTATTATCCCTGCCAGCATAACAAAGACGTTACAATGTTGCAGATAAAGCCAGCCAGGGACTTGTTTACCTCAGTCATCTCAGAAGGGAGGGGGGAGGAGGAAGAGACAGAGAGCAAAGCTCACACACAGCTTTTTGTGTCTCTAGCAGAAAGCAGAAGCTCAGAACTGGAGGAAGGAGACTGAACAGATAATAACAATTATGGAAGAAATTATTAGTCTTACCATGGGCAGCAACATATCAAAAGTTATGTTTAAAAGGAATACCCCTTTAACTCTAACTTTCCTAATGGAGTACGTGATGATGAATAACATTTTCACCCAGCCGCTCTGTTAGGTCTTTCGGCCGGGAGAATCCACAGGTCTCCTCATTGAAATTCTGTAGAAAACTTTCAAAATCAGGAGCCAAGTGACAAATGTGATTCATTACGGGGACTTCACATTTATTCCATGTTGACAATCAAATTTCACAGCACTTGAGAGATATAAAGAAGAGGTTGGATCCCAGGCAAAGTCTTTATGCTGTAAAAGCACTTTGGAAGGCTGAGATGTGGCAATGTATCAAGCGGTAGTCACCAGTGAAGAATGTGTGACAGGCAGCCAGGACCCGCTATGCAGATGTCACTCCTCTCATTGCTATATCATTACATTTTATGCTGGCTGGTAATCATTCATACTGTCAGCTGGATGGTTAGGCTGGAGAATCCTTCCTTCCCACAGGCTATATTACTCCCCACAATCACTCTCAGGAAATAGGAGAAGAACCAGTTTGAGGAGAAAAAAAAATTAATGCAGAACCTTGTAAAAATCATCTAAAGAGACATCCGGAGCGTTCTCCAATGAATTCAATGACCTTTTTTTTTTTTTTCTTTTCTTTTAAAGGACCCGTTGACATTGTCAGAGTAAATTAAGATACCGTTCCCTTTTAAATAAATGCAATGTACTTTATTTAGATAGTGAATAGCCACCTTCTAACCTCCTAGTGTGTTTAGGTGAGACTGCTGCCACCACTAGGGGGAGCCCTGGAGCTTATAAAACTACACAGTAATAGAGGTGAGTGAACTTTTTAAAAGTTCAGTTGTACTGGTTCATAGAAGCATAGAAACATAAAAGATAGTGGAAAAGACCAGTCGGCCCTTTTAGTATTTCCTTTCTTATTATCTTAGGATAGATAGAAGTATATACCAGGCAGGTTTACATTCTGTTATTGGAGATTTACCAACCACATCTGCTGGAAGTTTTTTCCAAGTATCTACCACTCAGTTTCATTTCAGTTAAGTAATATTTTCTTCCATTGTTTCTAATCTTTCCCCCTTTCAGATTTGCTATTATAAACACTCCCCTCCTGAACCTTATTTAGTCCTGTAACATATATAAAGGTTTCCATCATGTCCCCCCTTTCCCTTCTTTCCTCCGGACTACGCCCTCCACCATTTTTGTAGCCGTTTTTGGACCCGTTCTATTTTATCATTATCTTTCTGTAGGTGAGGTCTCCAGAACTGGACACAGTATTCCAGATGTGGCCTCACCAGAGCTCTATACAGCGGGATAACAATCTCCCTCTTCTTACTGGTTATACTTCTAGCTATACAGCCCAACATAGCATTATATATACAGCCCAGCATAGCATTATACACTCACCGGCCACTTTATTAGGTACACCTGTTCAACTGCATGTTACCACTTAATTTCTAATCAGCCAATCACATGGCGGCAACTCAGTGCATTTAGGCATGTAGACATGGTCAAGACAATCTCCTGCAGTTCAAACCGAGCATCAGTATGGGGAAGAAAGGTGATTTGAGTGCCTTTGAACGTGGCATGGTTGTTGGTGCCAGAAGGGCTGGTCTGAGTATTTCAGAAACTGCTGATCTACTGGGATTTTCACGCACAACCATCTCTAGGGTTTACAGAGAATGGTCTGAAAAAGAAAAAACATCCAGTGAGCGGCAGTTCTGTGGGCGGAAATGCCTTGTTGATGCCAGAGGTCAGAGGAGAATGGGCAGACTGGTTTGAGCTGATAGAAAGGCAACAGTGACTCAAATAGCCAACCGTTACAACCAAGGTAGGCAGAAGAGCATCTCTGAACGCACAGTACGGCCAACTTTGAGGCAGATGGGCTACAGCAGCAGAAGACCACACCGGGTGCCACTCCGCTCAGCTAAGAACAGGAAACTGAGGCTACAATTTGCACAAGCTCATCGAAATTGGACAGTAGAAGATTGGAAAAACGTTGCCTGGTCTGATGAGTCTCGATTTCTGCTGCGACATTCGGATGGTGGGGTCAGAATTTGGCGTCAACAACATGAAAGCATGGATCCATCCTGCCTTGTATCAACGGTTCAGGCTGGTGGTGGTGGTGTCATGGTGTGGGAAATATTTTCTTCGCACTCTTTGGGCCCCTTGGTACCAATTGAGCATCGTTGCAACGCCACAGCCTACCTGAGTATTGTTGCTGACCATGTCCATCCCTTTATGACCACAATGGACCCAACATCTGATGGCTACTTTCAGCAGGATAATGCGCCATGTCATAAAGCTAGAATCATCTCAGACTGGTTTCTTAAACATGACAATGAGTTCACTGTACTCCAATGGCCTCCGCAGTCACCAGATCTCAATCCAATAGAGCATCTTTGGGATGTGGTGGAACGGGAGATTCGCATCATGGATGTGCAGCCGACAAATCTGCGGCAACTGTGTGATGCCATCATGTCAATATGGACCAAAATCTCTGAGGAAGCTTCCAGCACCCTGTTGAATCTATGCCACGAAGAATTGAGGCAGTTCTGAAGGCAAAAGGGGGTCCAACCCGTAACTAGCATGGTGTACCTAATAAAGTGTCCGGTGTGTGTATATACAGCCCAGCATAGCATTATATATACACAGCCCAGCATAGCATTATATATATATATATATATATATATATACAGCCCAGCATACCATTATATATTACAGCCCAGCATACCATTATATATTACAGCCCAGCTTACCATTATATATACACAGCCCAGCATACCATTATATATATATATATATATATATATACACACAGCACAGCATACCATTATATATACACAGACCAGCATACCATTATATATATATACACAGCCCAGCATACCATTATATATATATATATATATATATACACAGCACAGCATACCACTATATATATACAGCCCAGCATACCATTATTAGATTTTCCACATCACACACCTTTACTTTACTCTACGATAACAATAATCACTACAACAACAACAACAACATAAAAAAACAAACATAAAATGATATTTTTCTCTCCTTACAATAAACCGCGTCAAAAGTATACCAAGAATACTAGAATCTTCCCATCGCCGGCATTCAGTATCCGTCAGCGCCTTCCCCATTGTGACCGCTCACGTGCGGCACTCATCTTTATAATGTCTCTTTAAATTGCATTCCCTCTGTTTTATACTGAGAAATCTCGATTTATGATTAAAACCTCCATCTATAGAGAAGCGTTTGTGGACTATTTGCCGGAACGGTAGAAATAATGCAATGCCTTTTATGATAATGCATCATCATCAGAACAGAAAATAGATGTAAGTGCATCTGATTTTCTGGTAAATCAAGCAAGACGTTTCGCCATGATAACACGGGCCTGTTGTGCTGTGTGCAGTCTGCTGAGCAGAAGGTTATAGCACACTGAATGGCGAGCATTCTGAAGATTAACTCCCGTTCTGGCAGAGGGAACACGGCCTAAGCACTATTTCCGTGCTGACTTTTTATTTTGCCTTCTTTTTAGTGTTACTCTGTTGCTCGGAGTCCCTACATTTAAATTAATGAGTCGCTCCGCTCTAAATTCCATTTATAAATAAAGTTACGGAGAAAATCTGTTCTTTGTTTTGTAATCAAAAAGAAAAAAAAAAAAAGAAAAAATAAGAGAAAAAAGAATTGATTTGACAACAAGTAGCACAAATAGAAGTAAAAACTTCACTTTAAGGGGGTTGATCACCAAAAAGTAAAAACTTCATCTTAAAGGGGTTATTCACCAAAAAGTTTTCTTCTTTCAAATCAACTGGTGTTAGAAAGGGCCGGAGGTTTGTAATTTTCTTCTATTAAAAGAATCCAGTCTTCCAGTACTTATTAGCTGCCGTAAGTGGTGTTTTCTTTCCAGACTGACACTGTGCTCTCTGCTGCCACCTCTGTCCACGTCAGGAACTGTCCAGAGCAGCAGCAAATCCCCATAGAAAACCTCTCCTGCTCTGGACAGTTCCTGACATGGACAGAGGTGGCAGCAGAGAGCACCGTGTCAGACTGGAAAGAATACACCACTTCCTGCAGGACAGCAGCTCATAAGTACAGGAAAACTTGAGATTTTTGAAATATAAGTAAATTACAAATCTATATAACTTTCTGACACCAGTTGACTTGAAAGATTTTTTTTTACTTTGACCCTTAAAATCTTGTGATAACCCCTTTAAAGATGCACAAAACTTCTCCATTAAGCACATGTTGATCCGGCATCTTT